>NC_135501.1:173911135-174196135 GCF_052857255.1 Amblyomma americanum
CCCCGTGTTGCCAATCATCCCGGCTACAGCCTACATTACAGCATCTAGATTTCGGCGACGTGCGTTTTTAAGCACGCAAGACACATCACTTTTAACATCGGCGGATTATGAGCACCTTAAATATTATTGGAACAGAAAAATTTGTTGCTCTCGGCAGCTTGAAGTATCACTGACGAGGCTGCGCTGCCGCATCCCCCCTCTAAATTTCTATTTACACAGGTTGGGTTTGGCGATCTCTCCCCAATGTGCATTTTGCCGTGAGCCAGAATCTATTGGACATTTTTGGCTGTATTATCGCCGATTCAACTCACTGAGAAAAAGATTGCTGGAGGAGCCCTTGCAGCATCTTGGCCTTAGTTTGAGCAGCCCGCTCTTGCTATCATTTGGCGCCACCACATTTGGGTTCAGCCACAGATCTGTTTGCACCGCTGTTCAAAATTTCATGATAGAATCTCACCGACTGCCTTGCTAAGTGTTCCAACCTTTTCTTTTCTATCAATTATTACATTTTGACTAAATCATTAATATTTAATCCCTCTCTTTATTATTATTCTTAAAATTTTAAAATCAAAACACTCATCCCTTTCCTGTTCATGACGAAAAATTCACTGCGTTCAGGTGAATAGCCACCCGATTCTTGGCCGATCCCCCAGTGTGGGTATGTGACATCTTTTGATAGGCTAATAACAACAACAACAATTTCCGAAGGGGCGATACAGCCGCTTCGTGCACACCGCTGAGCTGCGAGCAGACACGTGGAGCGATGCCTCCTGAAAGTCGGCAGTACACCCTGGTCGGTTTCGCCGTGGAGCTGGACTGGAGGCCCCTGAGCTTCGTGAAGCCCATTCCGGCGCACAGAGTATGCGGCGTCTGTCGACTGGTGCGGAGGAGAACCGCCTTTCTTCCATGCACGCACACCCTGTGCCAGTCCTGCTACGAGCAGTGCGCCCAGGACGGAGCCCGTGTCTGTCCCCTGGACGGCCACCGGTGGGACGAGGAAGACGACGAACTGAGGGAGTTCCCTGTAGAGGAGCTTCTTAAAAGAAAGGTGAGCGCGAAAGGAGAAATTGCTCTGTCTTTTGTCTGACTGTGCTCCTGATGCACACACATTTTTAGAGTGCCCTGAATCACCCCTATTAGTATGCTGGCGTTATTTACGAGAAGCCTAGTGATATCATGCGTGCAGTTGCGTTTTTATCGTACTTTATTCCTCGTGTCTCAAAAAGCTGCACAGTTCTTGTAGAAGAAAGCAACAAAGGTCCGCAAAGCTAGCTGGAGCGCGATGTTCGAGCGCTTTAAAGATGTATGTAGGAATCTGTGCAAATTCAATGCGTAATCTCGCTCAATGCTTGGTCCAGAGACTCGCGACGTTCAGTCTGTATTTTAGGTTGTGAAAATTACTAGAGGGTTCTCGGTCAGCTGCCGCCTCCACAGTTCAAACTCCTTCTACGTGGTACTTGGGGCAATAGAGGACCTTCACCCTACGCCGCTATGGACGACGGTGTCGCCTGTGAAGACACTCAGCAGTGGGTTGCACGCAGCACAAATCATTTCGAAAACAGGTTGGACAGCCGCTGCCATAGCGAAGTTGGTAGAGCAGAGGTGGTTTGTTTTGATACCACTCTCAGCATGTGGTTATAAAAAGAATGTGAATCATTTTGTAGCTTCTAGAATTTTGTAAATAAATTTTTTGGAGAGTTACTGTCGCGTAAATACAAAATTTTGTTCGTTTTAAATTTTTTCTGTTTTTCTATTTTGTCCGCAATATTTAAAACGAGTATGCCTGGTGAAAAAAATCTGATTAGAAAGCGCACTTAATTTCAGTCGTTGCAATGCGTTTGCATACTTATACATATCCTGGCGCTCTTTGGCCACAGATGCCTTTGTGCCATAAAAATTCATCGTCATCTTCGTCACATGGATAATAATCTAACAGCCTAGTAGAAGCAAAGACAACCGCATGTCTCCTGTGGGGACCGAGCCCACGGCCTGAAAGCGTCGCGTACGGTGTTCTGCCGGCTAAGATACGGCAGCGGCTGTCTAATAATCTACGTTCGAAGCTATATTTCTGTCGCGTGCAGCCTATTCATAATCTTTCACCAGCTCTATGTTTTCAGTGACTATTTGCTTCTTTCGTGCATATATCCAACAAGCTTTTTAGTTCCTTACCGCTGTGTGCTTAACAGCCTAGAGATGGCCTCAGTTCTGGCAGCCTTTATGTCAACTGTAGCACAGGAGGCTTCTCTCACAGCTTACCCCACACCGATTAGACACATTGTATCGGTAATTTGAGGCATTGAATCTGGTTCCACGTCCGCTGTCATTGTCGAGGCTGCGGTGAGGCTACATGCAAAGCAGACGCACTTGAACGTAAAAGGCGTAACTCATGTGTTAGAGCACCACGCGCTATACGCGGAATCCGTGGGTTCGGAATACACTGTGGTTGTCGTTTCTTCTCCTTTCTGTTCAACTACGTAATCTTCTAATGTCCAGTAGTGATCGACACCGTTGTTGAATAATATGCCTCGGCAATTATGCGTTCTCAGTAACGCGTTTAACCAATGCAGCTGGTGTTGGGAGAAGTCCTCTGGCGCCGAACGCCTCCCGCAAAGTGTCCTTGAACCCCTCCGCCATTGGACTTAAGTCCCGTTGGAACCACGGGCGATCACACATTAGTGCATATGTCCGAAAAGGTTGGCAGGGAACCACAGTTGAAATGTATTCGTGGCACCCTCACTCTCGGCGATGTGAGTCCAGCGCTTGGCTTCGGCGGCGGCTCCTACAGCACGGTCTTGCCTTCGTAGATGGCACGCTTGTAGGTCGTATACGGAGGGATCTTCTCTGCTCCGTCGCTTTTCCTCCGCCTCGGAGGCTCGCGCGAGAGGATCTCCCTGGCGCCGTCGTTGCGCCTCTGCCCGAACGGTGTGGATGGGCAGATGGTGTGTGCATCCACCGGCCTGAGATGCATGGTTGCTTTTACTCCTCCGCGAGCTGTTCACGTAGCGGCTGCGCGATCACCACCGCGGAGCGGGTTCGTATGGCTGCCAGCTCGCGGTGACGTCACGGCGCACAGGTCGCATCAGCGGCGCCGTTCAAGTGATGGGCTTCAACGCCGTCGCCACTCTCGCTAGAGAAGCGAGCCATTAACAGCCGAGCTGTAAAATATACTGCCCTCAGCTCCTTCTGGTTTCAAAGACTGTTTCGCTTCTTAAGTGTCAACAGAAATGTTGGCCCTTTCGCGACTGTTTGAAATAAAAATCAATGTTCCGACAATGACTCTCCACATTCGCCAAAGTGCAAGTAAGTGACAGAAACAGTGCAGCAGATTATTGTGTTTGTCCAGATTTTAGCGTTGTTGTAAAAGCGGTGTGTGCTTTATCACTTGCAGGCCTATTGCTGGAACAAGGAAAGTAACTGCGGGGAAGTGCTGCCTGCATCCGAGATCGCCCAGCACTTCCACCGAGAATGCAGACACCACTCCATCAGCTGCCCCAATTGCTCGGCCGCTGTTCTTTGCAGCAACGCCTGTAAGCATTTTAGGTCGGAGTGCTGCACCTCTGCGCCGCCTCCTGGATCCGAGCGGGAAGGGGAAGCCAACTGCAGGGACGATGCAGCTCTCCTGGCATCGTTCACGCGAAGCTTCGAAGGGCGGGCGGATGAAATCAGAGCGCTCCTTGAGCGGCTGGTCGTTGGAAGCGGCGCAGACAGTGACCGACTCAGTGAAGTTGTTCACGGGGTGAACAACTGTCAAGAAAAACTGATCGAACTGCAAAACGATATGAACGGTCTGATGAACACCATTGGATAAGAATTGGCCCAAGGAAGGTCAGAACAAAGGGACAGTCAGAAAAAATGCCCCGATGAAACAACAGCGCTCAGGAAAGAAATGAAAGAACGTTTGGTTGCCGAGAGCGTGAGTATGCTAATTCTTTCGAACCACCTGCATAGACTGGAAGAAGCAGTGACAGAAGAGTTTGCAAAAGCCGCGAGGGAGAACCTTGAAAAATTTTCCCAGATTGCAGGTGGCTTAAATGAGGCCAAGGAAGAAGTGAAAGGAATAAGGAAGACAGCGGACTGCAGAGACGAATTTTTGAGACACACTTCAAGGCGGGTGTCATGCTGCGAACTTTTCCTGAAAAACTTCGAATCCCTCCGAGAGAAAACTCTCAAGAATGGGTATTTTCGGTACAATGCCGATAAAGTATACCTATCCGGCTACTGTATGTCACCTGGAATAATACTCTTGAAAGATGAAAGGGATAAATTGGCGCTCACAGGGTTGTACCGTTTGCACAATGGTGCCATGGACGACGCCCTTCAGTGGCCGTTAAAGCAAACATTAAGCTTGGCTGTTGTGCACCCAAATGGAGGTGCGGAACGGGAGCTCAGACAGTGGATTTTCGGTAATTATGCTGAATGTCAAAGCCAGGAGCGTCAAACGATGCTGGAGGACTTCGGACCACAACCTCGCTTTGCCTCGATGATGCGATCAGTGACGGTTACGTGAAAGATGACCTGATCAGGGTTAGGTTCGAAGTGCTGCCGTGATTGGCCCCGGAACGAGAACAGGGGTGAATACAGCACCATCTCTTTAATTCCGTATACCTAACAGCACTTTTTTTTTGCGCCAGATTTCACAACGTGACCAAAAGAACTCCTCTCTGTCATCACTGCCTTCGACTTGCCTCTCCCCGGGTTTCTTGCTTAGAATTGAAATATGTATAAACAATCACTGTTATAGGTTCTCCGGGGCAGGTCACGGAATGTGAAAAATATTTAAATGAAAGACTGCTTTATTATTTTATTACTGTTCCAACTGTTTGAAGTGCGTAATCCTAATTATAAGACAAAAATACACCTTTGCCTGGACAGGGTGCTTTCCACTTATAAACATCACCTCCGTCGCGTTCGGCGCCGTTCAGTTTCGTAACCAAACACAAAAACAAATGGTATCAGTTTTGCCACGTTTCACTCGTGTTTTGAGATTTATTTGGCCCCGACAGTAGACGTATTTATGCGGGGTGAAAGAGAAGATCGTCGTGTTGTATGCGTCTCCTCTCTTATGACCTCGGCTGAGGAAGTGCATTGTAAAGTTTTGGAAGTGCGTATGCTGTGTATTCGAACGCTGAGGCTAATCTCTACTTCTGTCCAGACTCCTTCTGAGACTTGTTAAAGCACGAGCAGTAGGCTGTGCCTCCAATGGTTTAGCTTTGGTTAATCCTGGAGTGACGCGATAGCTACAGTAGACTGAGTGGAACTTGGCCACGTGACCAACCGCGTGACCAACCGCCGGCAGCTGCTTCGCACCACGTGACAGACCACGTAAGAGCGTGGCGACGTAGCCACAGGGTGGCGGCGCCGCCACCGCCACGACGCCGCCTAGTTGAGGGCTCGAAATTCTACCGTAATATTTAGTTGGAGAGAGTGTTAGACACTGAGGTGGGAGGCGAGATGTCAATACACCCAGCGCTTGCTGGAGGACCGACTGATGGATAGACGCATCTGTATGACAGCACCACGAGGTTATATCATCGGCATACGCAAGCACGCGGATAGAAGGGATGGACTCTAGGGCTCGAACAAGAGGAATAAAAGCCACATTAAATATTGTGGGGTGAGAATGGAGCCCTGGGGAAGTTCTCTATAGAAAGCGAAAAAGTTTCTGCTCTCACAAGGGATTAAGTATATGGCGAAGTTTTAGCACTACAATTATATTATCCACGTTGGTGATGATCAATAAGGAACAGACGGTTTATGTGACCGTTTCCTGTGGGAGCGCCACGCTGGAGACTACGACCTAACCTGCCGGAATAGGCACACACAGATGACGTCTTCGCTGCCGATGTCGATGCTGCCGGTTTGGCGCGGCTATGCAGAATCGGCAGTGTGCAGAGTACAGATGGCGCTGCTAGCCAGACATGAATTCAGAAAATGAAGAAAATGAAACACGATAACACCGCGAGCGCCTCGTGGCCCGTCATAAAGAAGAAGATCACTGCTTAGTACTGCCGCCTCGACGTTCGTTCAACGGCCGCTATGCCTAAGAAAGCACCTCGGCGGAAGCACAGCAATGCGGTGAGGAAGCACTCCAGACCCGTTATCTCACCGGCGGTTGAAGCGGTAGCCGACCAGGCCACGTCGCACTTACCTGACGCTGCCGGTTTGAAAGATATCCCGGTCGATCCGCAGAGAAATAAGACTCGCTCGAACGGTCAAGCGGACAACAGAGCTGGCGGAACACGTGGCAGCTCGAGCTTGGCGGGCGACTCTTCGTCCAAGTCCAGCGAGGCACCCGAGCAAGCTGCGGTTGGAACGACTGTTAAGGAGACGCCATCCTCAGAGGCCTCCGGAATTTCAAACCTCCGCAGCATCGTTCCATGGAGAGGTCCGAGCGTCCCTGAGCATTTGTATGAGGCCCCCGACCACCAAGAGCTGCCCGTTGCTGACATCGGTGGTGCTCCTTCGACGACAGATGCGAGCCACAATCCAGCAAGCTCTGCCGAATCTAAGATGAATCCAAACCGTTCCACCAAGACCATCGTCCTTCCAGCAAAAGGTACTAATTTCCTCTTTTAAAACGTCAAAACATGAAAGCAATATAATTTTAGGCACTGGCAGCAAACAGGAGAGATTAGATTGTGCATTCAGTTGACTTTATATACGTGGGGCACGATGGTTGGCTAGTTGGTGCGAACTTCATTTGAGCCACTTCAGTGGATATGGTGAGGGTGGTAAAGTGAAGGGGGATAAGCAGGATGGCGACAGGTTCTCGACCGGGCACTGTTCAGCCGCGGTGACATTCAACTACGAATCACGGGCACGGGCGGTCTTTACGTAGTGCCAGAGGTTGGCGTCGTACTGCCGCGGCATCCAGTCCGGCCGTTTCACCCTTCCCATGTGGCGCCAGTTCGTAGTGCAAACCACCGCACGATTTTTTTTCCTGAGACAGAAGTAGCGGCGCACAGGCTCGACAGGCTTGCCAAACAATGCCAAACACGTCGTCGTGCTCCGTCATTGGCGGATGTCTGCTCCATCCGCCGTTGCTGCATGGGTGTGGGCCGGTCTGGAAACAGCGGCTTTTATGGGCGCTTCTGTCGCACGAACAACGCGATGTTATTTTCCATGACCTACTGCACCGGGACCAGCGACCAATGGCACAAGACCAAATGAGACCAAAATGAAATTAAACGTTTAAAATATGGTGCCTGTAAGTTTTTCACACTGAAAGCTATCGCAGTCGAAAAGCTGCTTCGAATCTTGGCGCTCAGAGGTGATCGGAGGCTAAAAAAGCAGCAAAACTGTAACACACCCCACTTCCCGACATACTACAACCACATCACCATATGTAGTTGGAAGTTTACAACTAAATTATATAATCCCTTGGGGACTATTCTTGCACTGCTATCGCCGTTGAATGCCAGTGTGTTTCTTTTACGGTTTATGTGGTTTAATGTCCTAAAGCTACTCAGGCTATAAGGGACGCCTTAGTGGCGGTTCTGAATAATTTAGAGCGCCTGGGGTTCTTGAACGTGCTCTGATATCGTCCTGTAGGCGCGCATTTAGCATTTCGCCTCCATGAAAATTCGACCGCCGCGGCCCGAATATAATCCGTGTCATTCGGGCCAGCAGCCGAGCACCGTAACCACTGAGCCACCGCGTCGGTTGGACACCAGTCGGACCGACCAAACTGTTTGCTGGCAAGTTAGGAAACGTGTACTTTGTAACACATTCCTCTTGTTTCATGACAGAAGCAGTTCCCGGAGGCCGAGACTCTGCCTTGCCCGGACGAGGCCTCGGTGAACATTGCCAGCCCGTCCTGACGGAACCAGCTCTTGCACCCGATACGCCACCTACCGTGATGTTTCCACAGCTGCAACCCTCGTCACCGGCAGTGGGGGATACGGCGTTCCCTCCTGGAAAAGACGCCAGCGCGGTCTGTCCAGCACCCAGACCTCAAGAATCGGTAAATGACAATCGGTACCGTTACGGAGTACCCGGGTGCGAATTCGACAGCGGAGGCTGCGTTTCGATGGAGGCGAAACGCTAAGGCGCCCGGGTGGTGTGCTACGTCAGTGCTATGTCAGTCCAGGTGGTTGAAATATTTCTAGAGGCGTCCACTACTACACCTTTCTTTCTTTCTTTCTTTTCTTAGTCCTTCCTTTATCCCTTTCCTTACGGCGCGGTTAAGGTGTCCGCCGTATGTTAGATAGATACTTCGCTATTTCCTTTCCCCCGAAAAACCAATTTCAGTTGCCTTCTTTAAGCGCATACACAAATCATTATAGTTCTGCTCTGAGAAGTGTTTTTATACTGTAAGCGAAAGTTGAAGGAAGCGCCGGCATGTTTTGAATGGCATCGCCTCGCACCGTGTTCTCAGGAATGGGATAATCTGATTGTGGAGAACAATATGATTAGCAAGCACAAAACTTTGTACGTCGTCAGCAGCCAGCGACACGGCTTAACGTAAGCAGAACACCTGATTTTGCCGTCTAGAAGAGAAAGTTGCCGGAGCGGGACAGGTCAGATATCCGTATTGTCTATACACTGCGACACACGCGGGCAGCGATTTCTTGTCATTTAAATAAATCACCGAACTTTTTTGATGTGTTTCTTCTAAGACAGCGATTTGTTATGGCAGCTTGCGCTGAGTGGGGCCTTGAGCGCACGCAAGGTTCAGGGTTAATAGAACAGGAGTGTCTGAATACAAATAAAAGCTTTGGGAACTTGTAATTCTCATCATCAATTGCCGCCTCCACTGCAGCTCCAGGCTTTGCGTTACCAGCAGTTTAGGACTGTTCCTTGCAGGCGTGGCTTAGCATTTCAGCATATGGGAGGAGCCACTGATTTTGGTGCATGTAATTGTCCTGATAACTGAGTGGATTTTTCCAGGGGATATTGGTCCTAGGTGATCGCCCACACGCCTCAAAGGAGGCAGCCCGTGGATGTCTCGATCAAGATTAGTTCCAAGATGTAATCAATGGAGGTGTACGGAAACGCCGAAGATTTAGGGCCTTATTGGCGACGAAAACAGGATTTTTGAGGAATCTATAGTTTCAATCCATTTTATTGAACGGCTTCGAATAGAATATGAACCCGACTTTACATTGTACCACGGCATGTTTGTGCAAACACAGCAAAATTTCTAAACTGACGTTTTCAGAACACTGTCACCCCGTTTCACGCTTTGAAACGTTAAACCAACACATCCACGCGTGCGTTTCCGTGCGGCTATAGCCGAATAGTGTGACGCTGCACCGCACAGGTAAACAAGTTCTCAGATTAAATTTTGTCAACCACGATGTATTTTTTACTTAAAAAAAGCCGTTAGTTTTGTGTCATGCTTCACGTGGTTTAAAAGAAAGCAAACTATATCGCTTTTCTTAGTCCTTGGTAATGCTAGTGCATTGGTTTGAGGATGCCCTTCATATGCTGGAGGTGCGGGATCCGAGCCACCGGTTTCCCAATCAGTATAAGCTCCTTCTGATCTGGCGCGGCTTCTCTGCTGTGATATGCATGCGTTAAATTAATCTCGAAGTCCGCTTTGTGGTTAGCAGTGATGTGCTTTGACCCTTCTGCATTTAAACAATTAAAACCAAACAACAATCTGACGTTATTGCTATCAAGCTGCACGCACTTTTCGTAACAGTAAGAAAAGAAAATGTTTTATTACTGTTGTCAAGCCTTACCTTAATCGTACCACTGTTCAGAGGTTGAGTATTCAACCCTTCAGGTTGGCCTGAAACACCTTCGTACAGGCGGCGTTTCAGTTGTGAAACATTTAGTTATTTATTTCATTACACTCAAGCCCCAAAGGTGAAAGACTTCAATCGGGAGCGGGTTGCAACACTTAAGAGATACAAAAACAGAGAAATATATGTTTTCATGTATATATAAGGGAGGTTTACGTACACTACGGCAAGTTGAGGCCTATATTTTTATAGCCATTTCATTCTCGAGCTAATTGCATCATTTGCCTCGCGAATAAACTTGTTTCTACGTTCGTTCACTTTTGCCCAGTTCCCTCTCAAGGCTCGCCTAGAAGACGACTGCTTCACGTCTCACCCGAAGCAAGTGAGGTCCCTCGTTCCGGACATGAACGCCGTAGCCGTCTCATTGGTCACACTGCTGTCTGTGGCGACACTGGTGTTGGTGCTGTTTCTCTTACCGGGGAGCAGGCGCAAGGGTGGCGAGATTAAAGTATGCGGAACGCCCGGGTGCGTCGAGCATGCCCAGGCTTTGGGCATTGACACCAGCCGTAGCCCATCAGCCTGCGAGGACTTCAGCGCCTTCATCTGCCCCGGCTGGAAGATTGGGGATGAGGACGTGGTCGCAACTGTCTATTCCCAGGCCATCCTGATTTCGATTATCAGCCTGGAAAAGATGAGCCTGAACGCCTACGAAAGGGAGGCCGTGGTCAACAGGCCGCTAAGCATGATGCGCGAGTGCATGCACAGGTCTAGCGACGATGCTGACGGCGTGATGAGTCTGCTCGAACTCGTGAACGGAACCAACTTCGCCTGGCCCACCCTGGAGGACGAGCACGGGCCGCCAATCACAGACTACTCTCGGCCCCTCCGGCTGATCCTCGAGCTCTCCGTGCTCTGGGCAGTGCCCTTATGGTTCCGAGTCTGGGTGCTACCTGCAAAGTCCCCTCTACAGCGGAGGCGGGCAATTGTCCTCAGCCCCTCTACGCTCCCGGCTATCTGGCGCGGTCTGCACGAAACGCTGCTGTTGTACGAAGACGCGTATTCAATATATTTGAGCTACTTCAACGCAAGCATATTCAGATACAGACCACCTTCGGAGTCCTTCGAGTTCTTCCTGAGAACTGGGGTCAGCGTGCAGACGCATGTCTTGAGCCACCTGAGCACCGCCTTTCATGACACGTACAAGCAGCCGAGGCTCGTGGAGATCCGAAGCCTGCCAAGCTGGATTAGGAAAGTGGGTGCAGAAGAGTGGGCGAAGGCTCTCGGATCGGTTTTCGGCACCCAGCAGAATATCTCGGTGAGCGACCTTCTCCTTGCGACCAACGAAAATCTCCTCAAAGCTGCGGACTCCATCTTCAATAACAACACAGCTCAGGAGGTTTTCTTCCACACGATTTGGTGGTTTGTCCAGGCAGTCGGTGCTGCGACGAGCAACAAGCTCTTCCTTTCTATGAGCGAGCACCGAAGCGGGAGGTACTTCCAACGGATCGTCTGCTTCGACCACGTCGCCACGACATACAACGTCCTTTTGGCGTCCATTGATAAAACACTTATGTCACCGGCGGAGCGGCTTTACATCGTCGGTCTACTTGAGAATGTCCGAGCCGTCGCCCTGGAGAAGCTGCGCTCATACGCCAGACTGAACGCGACGACGAGGAAGGTTCTGGCGGCGGTGCTCGAAGACATGTCCACCGTACTCTGGCCTGAAGCTGATTTCGGAAGACCGGGCGGCTTTGAGAAGTTCTACGGCGGGCCTTACCGAGGAAAGGGCGGTTTTTTCGGGGAGTGGAGATGGAGTCGCCTGCAAATGCAGAACCGCAGCGCGACGCTGTTCACCACCAAGGAGTACGTTGCCGCCGCCGAGGTCTACTCTTTCGTCGGCAACACACTCGTCTCATACAACCCCATCCTCAACACCATGTCCGTGTCCATGGCGGCTTTAAGACCCCCCTTTTATTACAAAGGCGGAACTAGCGCCATGACGTACGCAGGTCTGGGCTTCATTTACGCGAAGGAAATCTTCGAAGCACTGGACATGTTGACGCACTTGTTTAACGGCGGCACTGTAATGAAGCCGACAGACGCGCTGGAGACCTCCGCGCTGTGGAACGGCTCGTGGTGTCCGGCGGCCGTAAATAATAGGTTTACGTACCCGGAGCTGCCTGCCCTTGACGTCGCTTACACGGCGTACATGAAGTTTAAAGATAGGGACTCTGATTTGCCATTGAAGGGCCTCCCACATTTCATTCCTGAACAGATCTTTTTTTCCACCTTCTGTCACAGCAACTGTTACTTTGACCTTTCGAAGAGACTGAAAGTGTCGGAAGTGTGCAATGCAGCGGCACAACATTTCGATCCCTTCGCGACGGCCTTTTCTTGCCCTGCTGGATCAGATATGAACAAGAGCCCCAAGTGTGTTTATTCGTGATGCTGTGCAAATACTTAACTTATATGCACTGCTGAGACTGATGTATTTGTGGCACAGGCGCTAATTTGGTTGCAAGTTCACAACTCTATGACATTTGTTCTTCCACACATAGCCTTTGAATGCAGACAAGAGGGTCATGCCGCTAAAACAAGAAAAATGTTTGGCGCGCAACGGCAACACCACCAGTATTTTTTTCTCTCTTGACCTGAAGCTATCTTTGTATATGTTGGAGTCGTATACTTGACAGGGCGGATAACTTATAACGATACCCCGGTTTTGAGGCATTTCCCTCTGGATTAGCGCTAATAGTTTACCATGACTGCGAAGAGCAATGAGCCATGCTTCTTCCCGCGGGTTTTTCAGTTCTTGCACTTATGTTGATTATGTGTAGATACGTTTTTCTTTTGTGGTTCTTTTGTGCGTGCGTGTATGTGCGTAATGATTTGTATGAGGTCTCGTTCCGTTCACATGTCATGCCGAAACTACAAATGCGAACTTCCGTGCTATAATGTAAACAGTGCTGATGGCCCAACGTCGGCGGCGTTTTTTGGGAACTCGAAAAGACAACGGTGCTGTCGGCTGCTGTTACGTGCCAATGTAGTTCATTGACTCTGTGTTGCTTTATGAACACGTTAGCGTGCTTTATAAATGTCTGGAAATATTTTTGGGGGTAAGCAACGAGTTTCTTATGCGGTCTGCAACCTGTATGGTTGCCGACTGTCATTTTGACACCCACCACATTATTTGACATTTATTTTCTTGGTGGTGATGACTATTTCAGTTTTAAAAGCTGGTCGTTGCTTTGATTCCTTTTCCTCAGGAGTGCTACGTTTTTGCATAGACAAGTTTGTGAAGCAAACGTACTGGTTGCAGCCTGTTAAGTGTGTGCTGAAATTTTCTGCCTAGCTCTGTGTGGGTTTCAAGCTCAACCGATGCAAAGTAGTCGAATCACCACGCTATGCCGGAAATGAAGAGAAAGGCTGGTGGAATTCAGAACTCTCATCTTTCACTTCGGAATGTTTAATTTCCCGAATTAGATGTTCTATCCTAAGCTATTCGCAGATAAATACCGGGTCTGATTTGCTTAACATGTTCAAATCTATGGTCACACCGGGCAAAGACTTAGTTCTTACTGCACATCTTCAACCAGCAGTCAGCAACATTTGTATCAGCGATCAACTCGAGCTCATGTCGAAGCTGCCACCAGTTGATTCGACTCAAGAGGCGCTGAGGCCATAAAGCCTTCTTTAAATCGGAGGAGGAGAAGAAAATTGGAATTAAGCACAGTATGCCAGGAGTGGAGCGACCAAGCGAATGCCGGGGGTTGCGCAGAGGATGTTCACTAGAGACAGACAGATGAAAGCTGTAAACACATTCATTCCTGTACCTAGACCACAAGCGCACCTTCTTCCCCTGACAATGCGCCTAGAGCGATTGTCCGGACCCCGTAGAGTATCTGTTACGGGTCCAAGTTGGACTTATTTTTGGAAATGTGGCGGAGAGTTTGAAGGATGCTTCACTCCCGCCACCGGTTGGCCCGGTATTGCACTACCTCCGGGATCGGCCTTGTCTTTAGCGCGTCTTTACTATCCTGTCTTTCTATCCCATCTTTCAACTCTCCTACTATCTGCACGTGGTAGCGATTGTGGCTCGGCTTGAGGAAGTGAGCAGGCCTTTCTTTCTTTCTTTCTTTCTTTCTTTCTTTCTTTCTTTCTTTCTTTCTTTCTTTCTTTCTTTCTTTCTTTCTTTCTTTCTTTCTTTCTTTCTTTCTTTCTTTCTTTCTTTCTTCCTTCCTTTCATTCTTTCTTTCTTTCTTTTTTCTTTCTTTCTTTCTTTCCTTCTTTCTTTCTTTCCTTCTTTCTTTCTTCCCTTCTTTCTTTCTTGCTTTCTTTCTTTCTTTCCTTCCTTCCTTCCTTCCTTCCTTCCTTCCTTCCTTCCTTCCTTCCTTCCTTCCTTCCTTCCTTCCTTCCTTCCTTCCTTCTTTCTTTCTTTCTTTCTTTCTTTCCTTCTTTCTTTCTTTCTTTCTTTCTTTCCTTCTTCCTTTCTTCCTTTCTTCCCTTCTTTCTTCCTTTCCTTCTTTCTTTCTTTCCTTCCTTCTTTCTTTCTTCCTTTCTTTCTTTCTTTCTTTCTTTCTTTCTTTCTTTCTTTCTTTCTTTCTTTCTTCCTGCCAGCAACAGACAGACTCACAATGCACCTCTCACTGCCCGTCATACAACAGCGCCCAACCCACTGTAATCCAGTCCAGCTTTCAAAGAATATATATTTTTTTCTGCCACCAACACCTGATGGTGGCAGGCGACATACAATGAAATAAAAATTAAAAGAGCACCGAGAACGACAAAGAAAACGAAAAGACAGGTTATGTCGTCATATACAATGCCTTATAAAACTCGCGAAAGACGGAATAACAGAAGGAGGCACAGAAAGAAGGCAAATGCTAAAGAAAGGAAAAAGAAAAAAGAAGGCAGGAAGCTGATTAAATTTGCAAAATGCGTGTCTATTTTAACGAGGTGGCTGATTTATTCACAAGGTCAGCTTTCAGTGCCCCTGTAGTCTATCCCGTCCCTCACTTCATTTTGTTGTAGACTTGTCGTTTCCAGCGGTTCCAGCATATCTCAGACAGCTTGAGTGATCCCTTGCTCAACACCGTGGACTGTCAACGTTTAAAATAGCCATGGAATTATCGGTCGTGTAAATCAAGGCTGTGGGAGGTGTCAGTTAACAGCTAAACAGCGCAAACACAGGACGAAGAAAGGAACGTACAACACAGACGCTGACTTACGACTGATGTTTATTCCAAAGGTGCACGCACATATGTTGTCTCGAGGCAATCTGACGGCTGAGCCAACGTCAGGTATGGTGCAAAGAGCCGGATAAAAGCGATAATTTCTTAAAAGCTATAAATGTTTTAACAAGGAATGATGCCTATGGGAAGGGTGACATGAGAGAATGAAAACAACAAGATGCAGGGGAAGGATGTATAATGGGCATGCGGTTGGTTAAAAAATAGGAACGTGGCTAGCACTTAATGTAAAAGAGTTCAAAAAGTTAAAAACTGAGATACGATCACTTGTCTAGATAGGCAGTCTCCTTTGACAATAGGTTGATGGATGGACAATTTACACACGTGTCACCGCGATTTTGAATTAGGTAAGCTTTATGTATTTCACGTGTGAGCTTTCCGTACTATCTTTTAAATGTCTTTGTCTTGTCAAAGGCTAGCAGTGTCGGTGACGCTTCTTCGATTGAGAATCCCACACATAAATTAGTACTTATGCAGATGCGCGTTCGCTACGACAAACCTTTTTGAATGATGAAGTTGAAACAACAGAACATTTTATCCTCTCTTACCTGTGGTCCGCATTTCAGAGAAAGCAGTATTTTGAGGTCCCTCTTTCGAGGTTAGGACTTCCTCTGTCTCTTCCAGTGCTTCTCTCGTTCGGTGCGGGCGCCAAGAGATTCTCGTTAAATAGTGGTTGCTGTCTTCTCGCGTGTGGCGTGGGTCGGACAGTGCCCCCGTGAGACCGAATGCTGACGACGCCCCTGCGGAGAAATTCCCGGCAAGGTGGGCGCATTCTCAAGTGAGAAAACCCAACCGGAACCCTCAGGGGAAGCTAGGCTTAGCTCGGCGCTGCCGAGCGAGGCCGCGCTACGCGTCTGCATGACTTCTGCGTTGTCGATGACAGCTACGCGGATGCCCGCTGTGCTGCCACCTGACGCAGCCTCCACGTCCACGCAATCGTCAGCGCCTCTGGGCCTCCAGCCTGCGCCGTCTTCCGATGCTACGACTTTGGCCTGTGACATGACCCATCGAACACCATCGCGGTAAACTTGTCATCCTTGATGGACGCCCAGAAACTTTGCGCAGTTACGCGGATCCCCCTGGATGACAGCAAGCATGTCCCGGTGCAAATATATTTTGCATCTGGTCCTGATGCACTCCGCTGCATGGTTTATCATGTCGACAGCACGAGCCCTCCCGAGGAGGTGCGCGCAAATATTCGCTGCTCAACTCACGGCGTAGTGCAAGCACGGCCTATGGGTCGCCGGGGCTCATACCTGCTCATACTGCAAGGCCCGTTGACTTTCCCGAAGTACCTTACCTACTACGGTGCGATCGTCAAACCACAGCCCTTCCGACCTCGTCGTATTTTTTGTTATCACTGCCACAAAGAAGGACATATGCAAAATACCTGCCCTAATCCAGCAGCTGTGGCCGACATGAATGAACCAACAGTTCTTTGAGCCCTGTGCAAATCGCCGGACCATGACATTCGCTCTCCCGCTTGTCCAAAGAAGAAGCAAGCGAAGAAGTTTGACAAGTCGCCTCCAAAAATGGATGCTCCTACAAGTAATCGCTTTGCAGCTCTCGCATGTAACGACAACGACTTCCCTGAACTTCCTTTATCTGAGCCCGCTGCTCACCATACGTCTCCTCACCAGTGTACATATGCACAAGCAGCTCACCTTCTCGGATCAAATGGTACGCCAAAACGTCCAGTGCATCCATCACATGTGGATACCACAGATGAAGACACAGGTTTAGACAATGAAATCGCGGAGGCTCGCCGCCGACTAGACGAACTCACCCAGCGCCGGGAACAGCGTCGTTCTCAATCCTCTCGAAGAATTCTGATAACTCGGGAGCAATCATCAGAGGAATCACCTAGGGTAAGCACTGGGCAACAATCAGGTGCCGGCCACCTGTTAGCCGTGACTACCCCGACAGTGGATAAGATATTAGCGCTGATGAAGCAGGTGACATCCCTCATCGTGGAAGCTCTTCGGCCTCGTCATGGATAGCGCATCATCATCGGTGGTGGTGCAGTGGAACTGTCAAGGATTCGCTAATAAGGCCTCTGAAGTGAACATCCGCCTGCGCGACGGAAAGCTGAGGGCATGGGCGTTCCTACTGCAAGAGCATAATGCACTCCCACGCCTTTCAGGTTTCTGCGCATATTATTCACCCTCTATCCCTGATCGCCTTTGCACCGCCTCCTCCCTCAGCCCAGGTAAATCTGCAATTTATATTCACAGTTCAGTTCCGCGCACACCGCTCGACTTTCATGGTGGTGCAACACACGTCAAGAGGTTGTCGCCCTTCTCGTAAAACCTGCACGCACACCCCTTGTCCTAGTTCCTTTTTATAGTCGTCCTGGCTCCGCATCTCCCAATCTGGGATGGGTTCGTTTTTTACGTTCTACCAACTCGGGTATCCCTATTCTAGTTGGTGGTGACTTCAACGGCGCACACACTACGTGGGGTTACCCATCGGATTCCTCAAGGGGTGCACACATCCAAGGGAGCTTTTCGGAACATTCCTTTCAACCTTTAAACCACCCGAATACTTCTACCCGCCCACGAGGGGGCCCGTATTCACCTGATTTGACTTGGTGGTTAGGCCCCGGTAACCCTCGTTGGGCTGTTGATTCTGATACTTGAAGTAGCGATCACAGCCCTATTTTTATCTCCCTCACGCCTACGCGTCTACGGAAAATACGCCGCACTGTACGAATAACGTCATGGGACTCTGTACGCGCCGACAATCGTTTATCTACATTCAACCCCTCTTCAGCATTGTCTACTCTCTCTGCTGTTCTCGCTACTCACACTTTTACCACTACTGTAAATAAAGACGACCCAAACCCGGACATACATCTCTTGAAACTGTGGGCTCTTCGTCGCCAGGCGGATCTTTACGCTACTCGTCACCCCGATGACATATCGGCTCTTCCTACTCTTCACCGCGCAACCGCACGGGCGCGGCGCTATGCAAAGCGGCTAGGCAGGCAACGCTGGGCTGCATGGTGTGCCCGCCTGTCCTCTACGTAGGGCAATCGACATCTTTGGAGAGTGTTTCACGCCATGGAGCGCCCTTCTCAGGTGGCAGATTACACAGAGAGCATTCGCCTCGCGCTTAATGTGGATGAGGACACATTTGCACAACAAGCAGCCCATCAATTTTTTCCAAACCATGCCTGCACCACTACGTCTCCACCCGACTTATCGGTTACAGAGCCTTCCGATGGGATTACTTCTGACCTCACCATGGCAGAGCTGCTGGCCTGCATTGAACGTTTAAAAACTACTACTACTCCCGGGCACGACGGCATACTTAACTCCTTATTCCGTAACTTGGAAAGGAGGGCTTTGCAAACCCTACTTAATATTTTAAACGAAGTGCGGCTTTCTGGCGTCATGCCGGGAGACTGGAAGCATTCTATTGTGGTTCCAATACCCAAGTGAGGTCAGCCTCCAGTATCTCTCTCAGCCCTTCGTCCAATTTCCCTCACGCCTACCATCTGCAAGCTTTATGAAAACCTTCTAGCCGCACGCTTGTCGTGGTGGCTGGAATCCCATGATTGTTACCCAGATTCCCAAATTGGTTTCCGCCCACAAATTGGAACGGAGGACGGCCTTGCTACTTTGGCTGCTGACGTGCTTGACCACTCTCTGCAGAGTCACCTTGTACGAACCGTAATCGCTACAGACATAACAAAGGCATATGATAACATCCTTCACTCTGCCATTCTTGCCTCCCTTCAAACTCTTGGTCTCCTTCACCGGTTCCTCCTCTCTATTCACGCCTTTTTAGCAAATCGAACCTTCAGCGTGCGTGTCCACGGAAAGCCCTTTGGTAACTTCACTTCCAATAGAGGAGTGCCGCAGGGCTCCGTTCTCGCCCCCACATTATTTAATGTGGCTTTAATTCCTCTTGTTCGAGCCCTAGAGTCCATTCCTTCTATCCGGGTGCTTGCGTATGCCGATGATATAACCTTGTGGTGCTGTCATCCAGATGCGTCTATTCATCAGTCGGTCCTTCAATATGCGCTGGATGTATTGACATCTCGCCTCCCACCTCTGGGTCTAACACTCTCTCCTACTAAATCATGTTTCATTCGAATTGGAAATAAAGCCGGCTTACGGAAAGCTCCCCCTTTAAATTTTACGGTACATAATTCTCTGATTCCTCAGGTAGAAACTGTTCGTATTCTCGGTCTTCTCCTCCATACATCTGGGACTGGCACCCCGTGGCTGGCAGCCACCCGTAAATCGGCTCACGCTACTCTAGGTCTGATTCGTCGCATAGCTATACGCTCTGGTGGCGCACCTGCTCATACGGCCCGCCAGTTTGTGCGCTCTATCCTTGAGCCACGGATAGTATATCAGGCACAATTTCAATGTCTCACCCGCAGACAGTGGGACTCCCTTGAAGCTATCAATCGTGAGGCTATGCGCGTCATAACATATCTGCCTCGTTTAACACCCATACCTGTGCTACAGGAGTTCGCACAACTTAATACACTCAGTGAAATCATCGACCAACGGGTGGCAAATAGAGCTCGAAAACAGTCTCTCAAACTTCATCGTTTAAAGACACTTTCACCGTGGTCCTATTGCCAGCTCACTGACAATCGCCCCACTGTTTCCCCGTCGGTATCAGCAGCGTATCTGCCTGAAGGGTGCATATGGTACACAGATGCATCACATTCTGCAGAGAGGGGAGTTACTGCTGTGTATAGTCCATCTCATCCGCATCTCAACTCTCGCGCGACGTATACTGCGGATACGTGCACTCCCCTGGCATTGGAACTTCAAGCCATTTATAATGCCATTGCTTCCCTTCCTCTCGTTCCAACATTCAATACAGTTCATACTTACACCGACTCCCGCGCCGCCCTTAAACAGCTTAAGGCTGTTCGACGAACGTTCCAGATTTCTCAATTAATTCATGTGCTCTGCGCAAAGTATCCATGTCCTGTGCGCATACACTGGATTCGCGGCCATGCCCACGATCCACATAACATTCAAGCGGATGCTATGACTCATCTTCATACATTAGACGATCCGCCACCTTCCCCTCTTCCCCACGATCCGTTCCTGTCCCATGCTTCCGATTCCGAAGTTCTGCGCCAGCGAACACGCGCTCTTATTCCTCCGTGTTCGCACCCTCTCCCCCGTAGTCTTACTCGGCAGGAGGAAGTATCCGTGCTCCGGATTCGGGCAGGCGCGGCTCTGACACCATCTGTCCGTCATCGGTGGCGTGCCAAAGATCTGCCAGCACCTGACAGGTGCCCTCACTGTAGCGCTGCACCGGACATTTGTGATGCGCGGCACTTGTTATGGACGTGCCCAGCGACGGCACCTATCAGAAAACGGCTCCTCAGGGAGGTGGGCCTGCGGTGGAACCGCGAAAGTGACTACGTGAAGTGGACTATGGACAACCGTTTCATTAGCAACCTGTGCGACTACCTCAGCGCAACGGTTCTTCACTCCTTCTTTTAACTTTCAATCCCGTGCATTCCTTCCCCCCCCCCCTTCCTTTTTCACCTTATGCCTCATGGCACACTTCTCGAATAAAAAACAAAAAAAAAACTGTTTGCGGCTACCTTCATGATTACACTATTGCAACTGGTCAATTACTATAAAATTCTGCCGCATGTCCAAAAAGTGTATTTTATTCTATTCCTTGTACTTCAGATTTGTTTGATGTATTCGAATTTGTCAACAATTATTTTTTTTTCTAGCTTCAGTCATTCCACTATTCTACTTCGCCGCCTAGCGCCTTTTTTTTTCTCCCGCGCACATTCTTACTCGCGATTCCCCGCTTTACCTTGGCCAATCCCCCCGCGTGGGTATGTGCCATGTTTATTGAGGTAAATAAGAGCAATAACAACAACAAATATAGAAACCTAAATGCTTTCCGGATGAATAAGAAGTAAGGTGGCAGCCAGAAAGTCCGTCACAATTGCAGCGGTTTGCTCGACCAGGGCACAAGCTCGGGAATTTTTTAGGAGTTGACAAGCATTTGCGCCAGAACACGTTCATACGATGCAACGGTCTTCACTTGCAATAAGCGACGCTAAAGAACAGTTACGAACATAATGAGAAACTGAGTCACAAGTGTGTAATCTATAGGCTATATATGGTGAGCCCAGGACATGAAGCAGTCGAAACAAAAAGAAAAATGACCATGGCCCGAAAAAAAAAGGGGGAGCATATTGCGTTCATCAATTCATTCATTCATGGCTTTGTTTGCCTGCTGGCGAGTATGTGTAATTTTTCGCGGCCACAGGTGAGGTCGCAAAAGGCGGAGCGGTCTTGGACTTCAGTGTCACCGCTGCACCCCCAACGCTTATTTTGCTGCTATAGTTTGTGGCAGTGAAATTTAATTTGGTGCAAAGCATGCTTGCCAATTTCTGCTTCTTTTTTAATCAGTATTGTTACTATTTTTTCCGCGATCACTTGAGCACGTATTGTTGTGTACTGGGTTTCAGTTTGTTTGTTTCTACTTGTATTGGATTTGGCCTTGGTTATGTGCATCTGTACTTCATTAGTGACTCGGATTATAACGTGATTGTTTTATATCAAAACCTATCCCGCCATGAATAAAACGACATTCGTCATTCGTCATGTTTTTCTGAGTCTCGACTCACTTCTGGGCGGCCGTCAAGGTCGATACCACACCTATTATTTGCTGCGGCGTAAATGTAGTACATATTACTATGTATATAAGACATTTCTTTATTTCTCCCTCAGGGATCTTCTTCGGTATTTAACTAATATGCTCCTAAGCCAGCGTTTTCATAATTAACTAAACTGAATGGTTAAAAATGCCTTCGCTAACGCTGCGCAGGCAGGAACTACCATTTTTTTGTTTAATTTTGCGCTGTGCACTAAATAGGCTTACTCCTAATCAACTATCATCTCTAATCGTCGATCACATTTGGCAAAGGACAAAATTTATTCTTTTACATCTACTTTCTGCCCTGGACAAACATGCCAAGAAGAAAAGGTGACGCGGACAGCCGCAGCTTTCGGACACGCGCTCGGCGCTAAAGGAAGAAGACGCGATATAGAAGAAGAAGAAGCTTGTTTGCTTTGCATTCACCGTTGCCTGGTTTTCAAGCGCCTCATCGTATCTAAACTAAAATCAAAAACCCAGATAGTCTTGTTTCATCCATATATATTATTCTAGATGAAGAACAAGCCGGAAGACGCCGCGCCATCTGCTGCTAGAAGGGGGTCTGCAGCATTCGGGATGGCCACACGCCAGGTAAACATGCGGAGGAATTTGCCACCGGAGCCAGGAGGCTGTCGTTGCAGCCACAGTCGAAAAATGTGAGGGAAGTGGAAGACCATTGTGGGAACTACCTGGCGTCAGCCAAGGCTCGGAAGTCCACGACACCTGCGCAGCAGCCGGTGTTTAACCAAGTACAACACGATGTCCGCTCATCTCTAGGCATGACCAATGCGACGGGAAGGCCGCAGAAACTGCCACAACTGAAGGCAATGGTCGGAATGAATGGTGCGCGGATGTCCCGGACACCACCTCCAACAGCTCCCAAATCTTCGACGCCACCCGCGTCAAAACAGCGAGGAGCACCTGTTCAAAGCATGCCGAACGGAGCCATGATGTTCCGGAGGCCATCGGAACGCACCGAAGGAAAACCTAGCGCAAGAGCGTCTATGGATTTTGATGGGCGTGCCTCAGCTCAGAAACGGCCGGAGAACACTGACGTCCCCGCCATTTCCTCCCTTGAGGTGAGGGGTATAGCCAGTGGGCGCAGGAAGTCTATTATTTCGCCAACATCTCGAGCCAGTGTGCCCGGGCGGCCATTTTCCCCGGAGAATGTTCCTAAAGGTTCCCTCGCGAGGAGAGTCTCCTTCCCGCTAAAAATTGTAGAGCTCATAAAGGCGGTGCCACGCTCGACGCTCTCATCTAACGGGGACGAACAACGCTCGGGTGCGCACCGCGAAACGCAGATGGGACGTGGCCCTCACTCGCCAGCAGCAGGTGACTTGGACATACTTGCCGAACGCCGACGTCTCAATGGAGGGGCCCCTGAGCGGCTGGACACTTTCAGACGACACTCCTACCCTGCTGCTGGTGCTGGTCCCGCGAGCTCAGCCAATAAGCAACACGCTTTGTAGGTGCAGGATCCAGCCTCACCTTCGGCAGCGGACGATGCCCCTAGATGGCCCCGTTGCCAGCATTCTAGACGGGGAGCTGTCTCTCGCGCTGAAACGTACCACTGCTCTTTTTGTGATGATTGTGGCACTAGCCACAGCCCTGTTCCTTGCAACATACTTGACAGTACTCGACCAGATCAGGCAGCCCACCACTCTGGAGCCCCAAGAGACAGGTCTGACAGTTATGACATCAACCACTCGAAGGCCCTCTTACAGCCAAGTTTCGAGGCGGAAGAGTGGACTGCACAGGCGGGAGCTGACTACGGCATCGTTGGCCCTTTTAGATTGTATGGGCACAAGAATGCAGTCTCGAATGCCCAGATGAAAAGTGAGGTTGTCACGGATGACTGGGAAGATGGTGCGCGTAGTACCAAGCTTCCCAACTGAATGTAATTGTTGCTAATATCACCTGACATCGATGATTTGGAGCCAATCGGGACCGTCACGCTCAAATTTCTTTTTGAATTAGTGAGTTTCCTATCGCCCAGATGCAGTCAATAGGCCTGCTGAACTGATCCATTTGAAAAAGACTCGATTTCGCGGTTACACACCATTCCGATGTTCGCCTGCCATTTGTGCGAGGTTGCTGCCAGCAAGGGCACACGATACAATGCTGTGAACCGAGGACCACTTCAGCGGTTCTCTTTTTCCGTACTTTAGGTGGTATGGGCTAAAGTAAGCATATCGTCGTTGATAATTACAAATATCGCTTAAACAGATGGGGCTTAATGAGACGGAATCCTAAAAGATGTTCTAAAAAATAAACTGAAAAAAAGGTGTCATCTCAACGTGTAGTGAGTTCTGCCGTGTAAACGCATTCAGATTTCAGAGCTGAAGTGGAAGAAAAGCTGTTTCTAATCTTCCTGCTATGTTCTGGTCCGTGATCCGCCTTATCAAGTCGTACTTGAGCTTTAGGTGACCCATCTGCACATGTGACGACAAGCTATTTAAGTACGTTTCACGCATGCAATAAAATCAGTTGGAAGTTGGCGCTTCGTCCTGCCACCTACCCTATGTGTCTTGTCTCTTTTTTGCGCCTAAAAACTATTTAATTATGAACCAAAACCAACTAGCCCAGCAGCAAGTGCTCTTAGATCAGAACTAAGCAGGACCGTTAGTCATCGGCAAGTGTTGGCCATGCGGTTGAACGCGCATCTCTGTTTAAAGTGGTAGCTGATGTTTAGCGCCTCTAAGGCGACTGAAAAGCAGGCTTCTATTTACACGGACAGGCAAGGCAAACATGCCGCTGAATGCTACTGCTTGAACAATGTCTACGTGAAATAGCTTGAGATATAAGGGAGCATCTTGCTTATTATTAGCACCGTTCGGTAGTTGCTGTTGGCACAGGTTACGTGGGTTCCCATGCATTGCTGTAGCCCAGCCTTCTGACTGAGATAATCCTGGGGACAGCCTTCCACACGTGACACGAGAGGCATCTGAGTGGAGGCTTCCCCCGCAATGCATTCACGTGCAATGTTGGCGAAACGCAGAAGGACTGAGCGTGTAATGAACAAAAAGGAATAATGTAACCAGTAACGTGAGGGCGGAGCACCACAGTCGTCAACGCTCCGTGAGGGCGAGACTAGAGTTGTCCTGCACTTGTGATCCGCTTGGAATGCGCCGTCACCGTAGCACTTGGCGCGGTGGTCACACTCGCGGGATTCATGCGAGGGTCTGGAGGTGCCAGGCAAACGGAATGCCTCGCCAACCTTGCATACTGCATACAGGACTGCTTTTAGCCCTAACGCGTGCCCACTGGTACCAAGAACGCGAGGGTCGACTCGTGCCACGATTTCAGGGCGTACGTTACCGCGAGGTGGCTGCCTGACCCTTCTGACCAGATGTTTGAACAGTGGAAATACCTATCAATACACGACGTCGCCGACGAGATACGGGAGGGCCGCTCCTTTCCCGCGTCGCTGGGCGGCATGACCTGGATGTGGTAGGGATATATGGCGCATCCCGACCAGCAGTACTGGGCGCTTTCATCCCTTTCCTAGAGCGCGCGCTGGTACTTTTCGTCATTACGAAATAGCTCAAGCATATACTTGCACTTTCTTCACTAGTTCCTCTTGAGGACGCGGAAAATTTGGGCCGATGCCGCCGCCTGGTTTCCATCGCAACACCCGAATGCTTCCTTGAACTCCGCAACGTGCCGCAGCACGGATTGACATTGTAGTGCTCAGGAATAAAGTGTATCCAGCGTGGTGTCCACAGACTGATAGTTTTGTAGTGAGTAGTAGAGGATGAACAGGATGAACAGGTGCGTAGAGGAATATAGCAGGCCCTGTAGGCGAGAGTTGTGCCGCACATTCAGGTTGTGACTTAAGGCGACCACCTGGGGATCTTTAACGTGCACGGACATCGCACAGCACACGGGCGCCTTAGCGTTTTTATGGATCTAAGGCGCCCGTGTGCTGTGCGATGTCCGTGCACGTTAAAGATCCCCAGGTGGTCGAAATTATTCCGGAGCCCTCCACTACGGCACCTCTCCTTCCTTTCTTTGACTCCCTCCTTTATCCCTTCCCTTACGGTGCGGTTCAGGTGTTCTGTGCGGTTCTGTGTGTTGCGTGTGTTTGCATGGCACAGAGGGATGCACAAAGAGTATGGTGGAGCTGCCATAAAAAAAACGTAAACCAATAAGCTCCTGCCTGTACCACTAAAGTATCACAGGCTTAACCCAATCGTAATATAAATGAAAAGGCCCGAAGGCAATGTTGTGCTTTTGCCACCCGCAGGTGGGAAAATAAAAAAATGGGGTAATGCTACTAAGCGACCCACAGCCGGCGGAGCGGGCCCGGGGAGACTCCCTTGATCTCCCCTGGGACGTAGCGGAGGGGGTGGGACATAGGTTGTGGGAACGGGACTGAGGGAAGGGTTATGGGTAATGTGATGGGAATGGGGACAGCGAGATATTGACCCTCATTTTATCATCGCTCGACTCCTGTCTGGCCAGGACAGGGAGGGCGTCGATGTTGTCCAATGGTGCGGCTCCACAGTGGATACACCACACAATGTTTATTACCCTCATTCTATGCATGCACATTAGTCACGACTCTCGGTCTGCAGAAAATCTGGCGTCGCCGGGTTTCTTATCGTCGGTGTCGGCGGCGGTTTGAGCAGAAAAGCAGGTGGCCCGCTTGCCATCTAGGTCACATGATTGCGACGTCATTCTGAGCTGCAAGCCGGAGGGCCAGAACGACAAAAAGCGCAAATGGATGAAAGCTCGGCTCAGACGAGAGGAATGCGTTTAAACACTCAAAAAAAAAACTGGTCCCCTCCCAAAGTAATTATAGCGATTGTCAATAGTCGGGCATCACATTTCCTGAAACAGAATACATCCACTACGGCTCCTGTTTCTTTCTTTATTCTTTAACTCCATCCATTATCCCTTCCCTTGCGGCGCGGTTCGGGTGTCCGCCGAGATATGTGAGACAGTTACTGCGCCATTTCGTTTCCTCAAAAGCAATTTTCAATTCTCTCCAGCGACTATCAACCCTAGGTCAAGTTTATGGGGATCTTAGAATGGAGAGGCGAGGACGTCAGAGGTGAAAATAATGAAGTTTGGTTCTGACGCTGTATTCCAATGTTTCGCCTCATTTTGTGATGATTTAATAATTTCATTTCAGTTGGTCCTCTGGCATAGGTACCTGCTGCCGGTGACGTCATTCGTTAGATATGACGTCACGCTGGTTGTAGCAAAGCGCGCTCACGGTGCCACTTACTAATAAAAACGCGCCCATGTTGCCCTGCGGGACCGGCGTCGTCACCTGCGAATGAATGACGAGGCGACGAGTTTTACACTCCTAATAAGCTTTATCGGCGCTAATTACTTTTTGAGAGAGATACTGTGGACGTTGTGCAGGCAAATGGCGAATCATGGTTTCAGTGAATCGGACGGCCTGGATGCTGCGGCCCTGCTTCCAGACAATCCGGGTCCTACGATTGGTCACTTGCTTGAGCACTTCATTTTGCTTACATCACTACTGACGTCGCGAACAAAGACAATGGAAAAAGCGAAAGGCCGCAAAATCCCCCTTGCTCGATTAGGGCTTGCTCTATCTGTTCCGATTCCCTCCTCTTTCTGGGCAAACGCCAAGGAATATGCCCTGAAAACAGTGTGCGATTTTATTCACGACTATATAACTGCATCAGGAAGATTCCTCTGCTAGAATGAGAATTCACTGCTTTCTCATTTCCGTTTTTTTGCATATTTTATCCAAATCCTAATCTAGGACACAAAATTACCCAGCCACTCCACTCCTTGCCCATGAGCGTGTTTGTATCCGCAATGTACTCTGGCCGATCCCCGCCGTGGGTATGTGCCATTAAGCCTGAGGTCATCATCACCATCATCATGTCCGGATTCATGTGGTGTGCATAGAAGAAGAGGTAGAAGTGAAGAAGTGCTAAGAAGCGGTGGCTGATTTATTGGCAAGGGCAGCTCTAAGCGCTCCTGTAATCTGTCCCGTCCCGTCCCTCACCTCATTCTGTTAGAAACTTCACGTTTCCAGCGCTTCCAACATATTTCAGCCAACCTAGTGATTCATTGCTCAATACCGTGGATATTAGCCACTTAATGTTCCCATGGAATATCCTGCGGTGTAAATCAAGGCTTTGTGAGGTGTCAATGACGCTTCAGCGATGCAGAATCTCTCACTTAAATTTTTACTTATGGAGATGTGGGTTCGCTGCGACAAACCTTTGCGTATCATGTGGGCAAGTTGAAACAATAGATCATTTTCTCCTCTCTTGCCAGCGGTTCGCAGTTCAGAGAAAACAGTATTTGGAGGTCCGCCTTTCGAGGTTTGGACTCCCACTGTCTCTTCCAGTTATTCTTTCGTTTGGTGCGAGCGCAAAGGGATTCCCGTTAAGCAGTGTCTGCGGCTACCTTCGTGATTACATAAGGGCAACTGATCGATTACCTTGTTGGCTCTATACAAAATATTGTCGCATGTCCAAAAATGCTCGATTCTATTCCTGGTAATTCATATTTCTTTCATTCATTTGACTGTTCCAATTTTTATATCGATTTAGTCTTCTCACGGCTATTTTTCCCCGCGCAAATACCTCATTGGGATTATCTACTGAACCTTGGCCAATCCCCCTGCGTGGGTATGTACCATGCTTACTAAGGAGAAGAAGAAGAAGCTGGTTGCCCCATTCCAGGCTCTCTCCGCGAAAGCAGCTCCTGAGCTTTGATCGTCGCAGTTAAACCGAACCATCATCACCACCAGGCAACCTCCGTATGGCTGGACGCCATCACCATGTGGGTGATATACGCTACATGTCCCCATAAGGACGTTTTTGTGCAGTGGCCACGCTGTTTCACTGATGTTATAGTTAGGCCTCTATTGGAACACGCGTTGAGTAGAGTATCTTTCACTTCGAGACAAGAAGAAATTACTTGTCCAAAGCTGGCCGGACGCCAACGTTATCAGTGACCTGTACTGTGACCTCAGTCCAACGTGTACTGCTCTTTTACTGTTAATTCAGTCGCTGCAGTTGCTAACCACGAGCGGCGAAACCACTCGAAAAAACCAATTCTGAACTGGCTTTGGGGAGCCAAGGAGGGCAGTTTAGATAAGCGAATCATTACTCCGCCAATCATCACTGCTCCTACGGTACAAGTTACTGTCCCTGTAACGTCGCCACGTGTATATGACAATCTTCAACGTTCCTAAGCATGCGGTTCTTTCTGTGTATCGATAACTGCAATTTGTGTCAGACAATAGTGTTGCCTACACAGCTTAGCAGCCTACAGCCGTATGAGTCTATGTTTGCTATGTTTTACCCAACATTTCAAAGGAAAAAACTGAAGGGGACACTCAAGCTTCGCCTTAAGGGCACAACGCGATAGCGTAAGGGGTTAATCCCTGTATACGTAGGCAGAATTGGTGATTCTATACTTAATCGTACATCCCTGGGAGCCCTCGTACCGCTTCTGGCGCTGTGGCGCCGTGGTTAAACAATGAGCCACTACCCTGGGATGGCAGGTGCTGCCGGCGGTGGGCCTTGTGCGACCCAGGATGCTCTCCCCTAGCGAATAATCATTAATTTAACTTGCACCTGCCACGGTGGGCAGTTTGTTCACAATCCGATGGGCAGGTTCTGATGACGCCGCAAGGTCACATGACCTAGGTGGCTCACCGGCATCCTAGGTTTTTTCGCTCAAGGTCAACGACAACGCCAACCACGCCGGGTTTTATGAGACACGGGCTCCCTAACGCTATCGCATTAAGAGCGCGCTGAATTTGGTTTCTTACCGCTCTATGTGGTGCGCGTGCTGTGCATTATGTCTTCCGGTGTGTGCATGTCTGTGCGCGTGATATGGTCCACCAACGTTTCGCAGGTGGGCAGAGCTCACGCGCCCCACGGCGGCCACGGACCCCATGGTGGCCGGAGAGGGCACGGTGGTCACGGAGGGCATGGTGGCCATGGAGCGCATGCGGTTGGCATGACAACGGATACGACGCTATCGGTCCCAACAATAATGACGCTGTCGCGAGCACCACAGGAGTTTCGAAGTTCGGTTTCAGCTATGTCCACGGATACCATGAGCTCCGGTACGACGCTGATGAGCCGGACCTACAGCGGTTCCTCAACGCAAGGACCGATGTCGACCTCCTTGGTACATGGAGCACAACTTTCTCTTCACCACCTCATGTAGCCCGGATATACCGATATACCCGGATATACCGATTTATCGCGTGAGGAGCCTTGACAATCCGGCCCCCTGGTTTGGTCGCGCTGTGTGTCGAATCCACTTCAGTGGCAAGGAATTGCCGAGTTTACTACAGGTTGGCTAGGGCCGGTATGCTTAGTTTTTTTTTCTTTTTACAAGTCCCGTTTTTGGGGGCAAAAATTTTGAAAACTGGAAAATCATAAGACACTGTTATGACAATATTGAAGGTAATGGTCCATTATTCTGATATCTAGCAAAATATTTTAGTGTTTCCAGCAATCACATAGAAGAGTTTAGGCTGCCATACAAAATTAACAGAGAGAGCTTCTGACGATATCGAAAACGTGAATAGAAAATAAAATACAAGACTGCCATCGGGTTATCTGCGGATATTTTAATTGTTATAGTGAAATATTACATATGAAAAAATTGCGTTCAAAATGGTTTCCTGCTCAAAAATGCTCAGTTTGTCCAGAATTGCTTGGTATGTTCCAGTTTTTTGCAAGCGTATAAAAACAGCTTCCTCCCTGAACCTTTCCGCAGTAGCTCAGGATTTTTTTCTGTGCTCAGCTACCGATTCGAAGGTCATGGAATCGAATCCAGGTGATGGCGGCCACATTCCGGTGGAGACAAATTTCAGCAACGTCCCCATATTGTGTGTTGTCTACGCACGTAAAAAATCCCCAGGAGTCCAAATTAATTCAAAGCCATCCATTACGGCGTCCCTGACGTGGCGGTTCGACACGTTAAACTGCACGTCATATTAGAAACCACTTTACCCCGCGTCGGCTTGGCAACACATCGGGACGAACCGAAATCCTACTTATCATGCACGTCAGCTAACATTCCGAAGAACAGCGCGAGATGATGAACGTCAAGTGCACATTACGCTAGAAATGAACACAAACTAATAAAGAGCGTGAATGGGCCTCGCGCGATTCAGGTACGAGATAGCTGCAGATGCAAGGGAAAAGAAATCTTTCTTCACTAGTGCTACTTGGCTGCGCGACATTTATCCCAAAAATCAAGGGGGCAGCGGTGGAGGGAGAAAGGTCCTATGCTGGGTAGTCTTTCGTTACTCTCTGAGCCCAATCCAGGATCTTCTCCTGGAGGTCGGGCGGTGGTATCCGCAAGGCAGCCTCCCACTGCTCCTCTGAATTAATACTGAGGGATTTGGAGAGGGGGGGGGGGGGTTGATGAACACAGCCCCACATGATGTGGCTGAGGTTGGATCTGGCTGGGCAGAAATTACAAGCTGAGGAGGGATATACAGCTGGGTGGATGAAGTGGCGGAAGGTAGGAGTGGGAAAATTGCGAGTCTGAACCTGATGCCACAGAATCTCCAGGGCGTTCTAATGCTGCAGTTGCGTTGTTGCATGCAGGTCGAGCATAATGATATAAGAAAGCGGGCAGTAAAAGGCCACGGGCTAGCTGTAGGCTGCTTATAGAGCGAGGATATGAGCTCTGCCCTCACGTGATCGCCCGCCATTGCTCGTCTCTGGCCCGCTTGTTTTGACAGCTGCCGACGCGCTAGTGCCCTGTTGCAACGCGTTCTTCTGGCTCTCGCAGTGACTAGGTAGTTGGCGGGTGGCACAACAGTGTTGTGCGAATGCTCAGAATATATGTTAGCGTTTGTAAACGTTTGATTTTACCGCGTGTTCATTATTTACACCTTTTCCTTTTCTGGCTGCCGATTCCGGCTTAATGTGTTTACAAGCATGTCTGGTTGCTACGCGTTTTTCTTTTTCTCAATACATGTGACACCCGCGGTGTATCATAGAATCTTATCAACCAGCACCTTGGAAGGCCATTGATTAACCTACTGCCTCCGAGCCTGGAGGTCTTTTTTCTTGCCCGAGTGCATGCATAGTTCTATCTGAAAAAGAAAAAAAAACCGCTTCTTGTGTTGAATGCGCATTTCTGAACAATTTTTTTTTATCGCCGAGAATAAAATTCCACTGTTTCGTGGCGTTTCTAACAAAGCACAATATACTATAAAAGCTTGCATTCCAAGGCTCACTACTCATATTTCATCATGAAAAAGAAATCTGAGCAGGTCTTCTGTGAGAGTTTTCACGACTGAACAAAATTTATAGTTGAACATGTACGCGTACGTGATCGCCGAGTTATTGCCCAAATGTTAGCTTTAATTCCGCTGGCGTTCTGGCTTGTGAAAGAAAACTGCACATTGCTCAAAGGCCGCGCTTTACGCGTTCGGGTAGGATCTGGCGGAAGTAAAGCTGAAAAATTTGCACTTCATTTCAGGCGGCTCCAGATGCATAGTTGGCTGTAATCTGTTGAAAAGTTGTGTTGCAGCTTCACAACTGTTGGATGTATGTACTTAAAGACCGACGTTGAAGGCAGATGTGCACTGTGGCCTGCTTTCTCCGCGGGATGATTTATTTCGTTGTGAAGGCTTTCACAATAGCGACTACAGCAAATACTTACAAAGAAACTGTGCGATTACGCTACGACGTAAGCATTAATACCTTAAGGGCTCTTTAGACTACCTACTCCTTAAATTCCGTAGCAGATGAATGAAATCAACACGTGGTTTTTCGCCTCCCCCTTTTTAGTACCGCTATTTCCTGTCCTTACAAAATTCCACCTGCTAAAAATTTCACAGAAGATGAACAAGGTAGCTAGGGAAACCTCAGACGTCCGGCCGACGTTTCGAGAAGGACTTGTCTTCGACGAAAAAATTTGTCCTGGAAAAGCTTTCACCGAAGAAACCAACCCTAAATGACTTCCGCAAATGACACTCATGCCAATACCTGGAAGGAGAGCAACCAAAAGTGCGGTCGATCGGCGAGGAGGAATTAAGCAGAACCAGATAGGACAACTTCCGGACCACTGCTGCGCGGGAAACCTGGGTACAAAAGTGAGCGAGCGGGCAGGATGTACTCTGTTGCCAGACTGGAAGAAAGATTAAAAAAAAAAAGGGCCCACCTCTCTGCAAAGAAAAAAATTCAGGGTGTGTGTGGGGGGGCACTTTGTTGACCTAAAGTGCGGCGAGGCGAAAGCCTTTAGCGAGATGTTGCTGCCAGTGTCGCTGATGTGTGGTGAACATGTTGATTAAAAGACTACACAATTGTTCGCTTCGCGACACTTTTGCTGATGTTCATTAGCGCGCGCACGCTTGGTTGATGGAGACACAGGAGAGCGTTTAGGCGGCATCCTTGAAGATCGGCGTTCAGGAGGCGTCTGGCAAGATCGCCTGGGGAGCGCTCCTCTCGAACGATTGTTGCGCCACTCAGTGACGTCACACGCATGCGCAGTAGGCTGAAGCGGAGGCGCATTGTCTGCTACCGCCTTGCGCATGCGCAGTGCATTATCGTATACTGAGTTCCCAGTTACGACATAGTACATCAGCCAGTAGTGTTCCTAATTAACCAACTACCAATTCACTAATTAAACAGTCATCAGTTAATAAATCGCCAATTATCGGCTTATTAATTAGTTAGCAACTAATTACAATTACTGTTTGACTGATTATTATTTAGCCAAGTATAGTTAATGCACTATATATATAGCTACGACATACTACACCACTGATGACGTCATCAGTTTGACAGCTATAGTGTGATACCTTTCTGCGAACATCCCCGCTGGCGAATCATGAGCCTAAAAGCCTTTCGCCTTAATATACGGCTATTGTCAAACACGCAGCCGTATATTGTCCCAACCACCCTGTTTTCGGGTGGCAGGTTACAAGTCGTACGGCGCCCGTCCCTCGAAGTCTAGCCGGCGCTACCACCCGTACTACGATGGCGCCTTCACGTGAAGAGCATACGGAGGTGGAAACCAGAGTACTGGCCCTGGCCTGGCTTTGGGGCATGGTGCCGGGCATTCTTGCGGGCGTGGTGCTCACTTACACGCTCTGGTCAGCGGGCAATGTCGCCGTCAAGGTACGCTGAGCGAGTCGGTATTTGATGGTTTGATGCGGAGATGATTTCGAAAGGTCCGGCTGCGCAATTGAGAGACGCAGCTTAAGAACGGAACAAAACTCAGCTTAGATACTACCGCGTCAAATATTGAATAAGCGATTTGTAATAGGGCTAAAGTGTCATCAACTGTAATGAAATGTGCTGTCAGCTGTAATTGTGATGAAATACCAAAGTGTTTTATTAAAGCTGTCCCATGAAGGCTATTAAGTCATAGTATTAAAATCTATAATTGAAATGTTGTGAAACGCACATTTGCAATGACAGTCATTGCACTAAACAGCCTCCACTTCTTCTAGCATGAGTAAACATTTTAAGCTGAACGCTAGACACAAAAATTGGGCGGGCACAAAGCGTAGCGCCAATTAATGTCTTCTGTGAATTTACTATTACAAGCCGACCGAGAAACCGAGCCCAGGGCCACCGGACCCCACGACCTCGCCTGAATCGCCTACCGTGCCCACCATGGAACCCACGGAGACAGTGCCAACTACACTTATTGTGCCAGGGACATCAACCGAGCCAACTACGACGGAAATGTTGACAACCTACACGATATCAACGCCGACAACCATGGTGACCTCGCCTTCCACGCCGACAACTCAAACTTCGACTTCCAGAGAAACCTCACCCGTGACGCGCACAACGACTACAACACGAACACTGACTACAACACAAACGTTGGCGACTACGCGCACTACAACTAAGCGCCCTATGACGACTACGCATACTACAACTACTCTAGATACGACAACTATACGGACTATGACAGCTACACACACTACAACTACACCCACGACAACTACACGCACTACAACGACTACATCCACAACAACTACGCGCCCTACAACGACTACACCCACAACAACGCGCCCTACAGCGACTACACCCACGACAACTACACGCACTACAACAACTACGCGCAACACGACAACTATGAGCACCGCCGCAATGTCGACAACACCGGAGTTGCCTTTCGGTGCGAAAGGTTTTCGGCTTGCAATGGAGTTTATTAACTCATCGCTGGACTGGAAATACGCGCCATGCGACGATTTCTACAGCTTCGTGTGCAACACATTCCATTCCCCGGACGGCGACGTCCTGACTGACGTGAGTTAATCCCCTGGGCACTGAGTTTAGAATAACTGTAGCAACGTAGTTGATGCAGCAAAGGGAAAGTCTTACAGCGGTCGAATTTTGCGAAGAATACTTAAAACTGAGCGGAAGAAATGCGTGTTGTAAGAACATCGCCTGGCCCTGACCTCTCATACAGCGTTATAGACTACGGCATAATCAGGATGGGACCGGCCAATAATAGCAAAATTGTCTCAATGCATAGAGTGACCGGAACTTGAATGCTTTTTCGCGAAAGCTTGCGTTACATCCTTACGATCATTTATCAATTTTACTTGCAGACTGCCAAATGGTAATATATAGCATGACCGAATTCTGTAGACAAGGTTGGCGCAAAATTTGCAGGTCTGAAACTTTTTTGTAGGCCTTAGGCATTAACAAAGTGTAGCTAGTAGCACGGAGACAGCTTTCGCAGAGTTCAATACGTTAGTCATCAGAGCGTAAAGACAACGCATCGTTTTTAAGATTCCTGATGTACCTGTTGACGGTCGGCCCTCGGGTGCACAATGAGTTAATGCACAGAAATGTGAAGTGAAGTAAACATATTTTTTTCGACATTTTCCGACCCATTGGGTTTGCAAGCCCGTCGTGGTGGCTCAGTGGACTTGGCGTTCGGCTGCTGGTATCAAGGACTGGTACGTTAAGAACTCCGGGTGGTCTCGATGAATTCGGAGCCCTTATACTCATGCAGTCCCAAAAAAGGTGTACAAACATTTCTAATTTGAAGACCTTCCGTCATTGCCCGTGGCGCTAAACACTCGAAATAATCGCAAAAACTTGGAATGCTCAGTACATCCCTTTTATTCTCCGACAGTTAAAAATACTTGTCTTGAATAGAGAAAGCATCTTATAGGTTAGATCTTGGAGCGACGAGGAAGAGCTGGTCATGGTAATCACCACGTAGGCACCGAATCTCTCTAGACTCTCTAGTATTATGAACAGTACGTATATAAAATGTCCCCATTGAGTTGCACGGTATTTGTTTCGGGCGGCCGACAGATGACGCTAGTTGCTGAACCTCCAGGAAAAATTGGAATGTGTCGCTTCGGGACGTTATACTTGACATACAATCACTAGCGTATAGGGTTTACTGCCGAACCTTTTAACCGGGCACTTTAGAGACCCCTGGAGCTGCGCATCTGTGGAGCTTGAAAAGACCTGCCGTCGCCACCGCTGTGAAGCATAGGTGCGCCACAGTGAGGTACAAACGTACAAGTCCAGCTTTCTCGGGCAAACATTTTCAAAATTGGAAAATTGCAGGTCACTGTTATGTGAATATTGAAGGTAATAGTTCAGTATTGTGATATGCAGCAAAATCTTCCTTTTAAAGCGTTTCCAGCGATCGCATCGAACAAAGACTGCTTAGGAAGCCAACGGGGAACGCTTTTGACTGTAGCCAAAACGTGAATAGAAGAAAAATTCAAGACTGCCGTCGGGTGATATGCAGATATATTGATTGCTATAGTGAAATCTTACATTATAAGAAAGAAAAATGCGTTCATAAACGGTTTCCTTCTAAAAAATGCTTTTGTCCGGAAATATAGTGTATGATTCAATACAGCTAGGGCTCAACGATCAACCCTGCTGGGTGGACATTTTTGACAGAGGCTCTATTTACGTACCTAAGCTTGAGCGGCGCGGACTGACATTTCTCTTATTTTCGCAAGCTGTTTAAAACAGTCCGGGCCCACGTGAATATAGCGTCTCCTTTCTACTGATGTATGCTTCCGTTCTGCCCACAGAGAGGTCGATACCTACTCAAGACCACCAAAGCCATGCTCTTCACGATCAACGTTCCGCCCACCGGTCAGAGTGCCACAGAGAAAGCGGCAGGACTGTTCCGCGCCTGCGTGCGTCTCGGAGCCACCGCCAATGCCTCGGAGGTGCGTCACTGTCTTCTCAGCAATTGCCTTCGAAGCGCCTATTTTTGAAGCGAGAAGCTTCACTACGCTGGGTAAAGCAGTCTTCGGGTAGGCAGCACAACGACCTTGAACGACCTTCGGCCCAACCACGTTAGCCGTGTATGACCACATGTGGTACAGTTACGGGGTCGAACCCTTGACCACTGGCCTTGAGCAATGGCATTTAGTAGACCTTTGACCCCTGACCTTGAGTTGACCTTTGACATTGGGTGACCTTTGGGTTCACCTCTGACCTTAAGTACATCCGATGGCGTGATGTGAAGCCACGTGATGACATCCTATGGGGTTGTAAGACCATGTGATACCACGTCATAGCCACATGGTCGTGTGCGTATATATAGAACGGCTGTCCCGAGTGTGCAGCGGAGCTGCCATGGACGAGCCTCAGACGCTTAACAAGCGTCCTTGCTGTTTCACTTCTTGCTTATATTGTTGTGGCCATAAACTACAAAAGGCCACAATTTCATAAGCAGGCACGGCACCAAATGTTGGTGCCCTGAGCTGAAGAGAGAAGGTAACGAGGACGCACGTCTTTCGTCGCTTCATTGGTCTCTTTGCTATCGAATGCCTATTATTGAGTACATGGAATATGCAGAGGACACTCTCGTCGCGAAGTTAGTATTTTCCCAAGAGAAACGTTGTTACCAGGGACCTTCGGTTGTCGTTGCTCCCGAAATATCGAAAGATCTCTCACAGTGTAGTGTGTAGGCCTAAGCACTAACACATGACATCGGGGTGTTGTCTCGACGTGATGTCGTTTCCTTTTCTGCTACGTTGGCCGAATATGCCACTCTCACAAAACTTCCCTGAAGTGGCTGTTTCAATTGTAAAACCGAACAGCGCGCACTTCGACAGGAACTGCGAGGAAGACACGACACAGACAGCTGTTCGGTTTTGAAATGACTTACCAAATCGTCCAAGCATCCGTTTTAACGTATTCCAATTGAATACCTTGCCCGACCACGAAGGACCACTGTTGCTTTATGTGTCCCTGAACCGGCAACACAGTTACATTAGGAAGTATTTCCAGTAAAAAAAAAGAGGCGGCAGAACTGTATCAGAAACACGATAAAACTGCATTGTGTCGCAACGACAGATTTTTCTGTTCTTTTGTATTGTTTTGTAGCGCAGTAGTTTTCTAGTCTTAGTTTTCTATACATTGTAGTTCTGTAATAGTTTTCTGCAGTAACTCTACAAAATTGATTTGTTACTACAGGTTTTTGGTCAAAATTATTAAAGAAAATCGTTTGTGCCGACAGAAAATTTCTGTTGTGTTTCCCGACTTGTAACACAGTAACAATGGATACGTTTCATAATTGAGTCAGCTGGTTATGGTCTTTCTCGATTTCCGTGTGCAAAGATCCTACAGTATTGATACTGCCACATTTGAAAGGAGACTTTACCTGTGGTTCTGGGATCCAGAATGGAATTTGCAGTGATACGAGATGTACTGTTTAAACCTATCTAGCGATTGTTCAATATAAATTACATTAGGAAAAATTCTGATGGCACCTGATTAGTGATTGCTTCCGAGTCAATATTGGAACTTTACGAAATTACTCGAAGATATTGTCGTGTGTTAGCAATCAATAACTTCATATTTCTGACAAGGAAGTGCGCCGCGTACATGAAACCGCACTGTGTGCGCATGCTTCTCATCAGAAGTAAATACCAGGTGTTTCGTGGAAGAGTCAACAATCTTCAAAAATAGGCTTTTTGGGGTAAAAACCTGGCTTTTTTCATAGTATTACCAATGTTGGTGGACATCGGACAGCCGGTGAATTGTATTAAGTAGTAAGCTGATTAACAAATTTACGTTAAATAACTTTTTAACTATCACACATAGGCAACTGGCTGCAATCAGAGACTTGTAGCTGGTAGTAAGTAATAGCTATATCAGTTTTACAATTTTTCTAAATCGCGATTACCCTCGTCGCTGTACAACAAAATCTGGCGGCATCGTGAGAAAATACATGCGTTTTCGAAAGCATGCAGGCAAAGCAACCCCTCCAGTGCACGTAACAAGTCGAAATTTGAGTGAAGGTCTGTCGAGCCACAGAGCCAACGGAAATAGCGTTTTCGCAATTCTAAAAAAACAGATGTGGCTATTACAAACGACCAGATACAAACCTCTGGTTGCAACAAGGTGCCCAACTCTACTAGATAAAAAGTTAATTATTAAAACAACTCACAGGACGGTTACAACTGAGTGACGCGATGTTCAGCGACAGTTGTTCAGGCGTTCAGTTTTGGGGATATATTCCTGGCGCGCTAGCGTATAGTGATCAAGCGACGCACCCCTGCAATGGCAGGCAGCTGTTCCAAACAGAGCCACCCGCAGGCTTCTGAAAACCAGGTTGACCGTGACATAAGTTCACGTGACATTAACGCAGCCACTGGTTATGCCGACGACGACAAGAAAGCCAGGGGCGGTCGCCTTACAGCTCTCGCTGTAAAACTGATTAACCATCCTACCACTTAAGACGATTGAACGAATTCTGTTGTTCACCAACATTAATAACAGTCTGCGGCAAAAGCCACATTTTCACCCCAAAAAGCCTGTTTTAGAAAATTTTTGGAACCGTTCTTTGAAACACCCGGTATTTCTGCGTTAGTGGCAATACTGAAAATGCTGCGTATTCCAGTGGTCCCAGATAGTCTCATTTTTATATACATTCAGAGCTGCACTTCGGTTCGGTGGCCTGTTCCATGGGGCCTAATTTTGCAGGTCCAATCTCTGAAGTCTTTCCTGAGCCTCCTGGGCCTCGACATGTCCTCTATGACCTCCGACCCCAACTTCGACATCGCAGAGCGGATCACGCGTTTGTCCCTCGAGTACGGCTTCTCCACGTTTGCCAGGTTCACCTTCTTCCGGAGGCCCCATCGTCCCAAGAAGACCTTAGCCGTACGCTACCTTGTTAACACGCATAAAACCAAAGTAGTACTCAGCAGTCTAGCAAGGAAACAACAGCTGCAATTGATAACGAGATATTGGAAGTGGTAAGGCAATTCGTCGACTTAGGGCAGGTAGTGACCGCTGATCCGGGCCATGAGACTAAAGTAACTAGAGGGATAAGAATGGAGTGGAGCGTATATGGCAGGTTCTCTCTGGTCATGGCTGGCAGTTTACGTGCATCCCAGCTTTATCTTACCGGTGCTCACCGTACGAGGCAGAAGCGTGGAGGCTAACGAAAAGGGTTCAGCTTAAGTTAAGACAACACAGCGTGAGTCACGGAAAGGAAATGATAGGTGTAACGTTATGAGACCGGAAGGGGGCAGAGTGGGCGAGGGAACAAACGCGGTTTAATGACATCCTAGTCGAAATCAAGAGGAAGAAATGGGCTTGGGCAGGACATGTGATGCGAAGAGAAGATAACCGCTGGTCCTTAAGGGTAACGGAGTGGATTCCAAGATAAAGTAAGCGTAGCAGGGGGCGGCAGAAGGTTAGGTGGGCGGATGAGATTAAGAAGTTTGCAGGCAAAGGGTGGATGCAGCTGGCAAAGGATAGGGTTAATTGGAGAGACATGGGAGAGGCCTTTGCCCTGCAGTGGGTGTAGTCAGGCTGATGATAATGACGGTCATCAACATTATTTTTCCTCATTAGCTGTCGCTGTTGAAACTTCATGTAACAGCGTAGGTGAAAAAAGTTAGAGGGCACTTAACACTACTTACATGCTTTAAATGCGAAAACATTTATGGCCTGCTCTACGCCTCTAGAGCCATCTGGCGTTTCTCTCAGTCTAGACTACCTTTTCCACATCGCGTGATGTGTTTGATCCCGCTACATCTTACGATGTGACATAGTTGAATACGCCATATCTCTTATATTGATGATGTAATATCACAGATTTACCAGACGTGTGCTATGACGCCATCGTGTACTATGACGTCACATTACGCTATGACTGTATCTTACAGTATGACGTACACTATTTAATTATGACGTCATCAACTACCACTCTCACTAATTATCACTATATTTAATGTCACAGACATCTCTGTAATTAACTATTACTGCCTTTAGCTATCTTATAGTTTACTCCTGACGTCATGAGGTCTTGGTGACGCCATGGGGGTTTCGGGACAACCCAAACGCTTGGTTTGGTTGCTAATGGGTTATACAATGCTTTATCATTAACACGCTGAAAGTACTATATGACCAGTCTCCTGGTGCAAATCTCGCTACTAGTCGTTCCATTTCTTAGTATGCTTCACTGGCGCAGTTTTGTCATAAGCCGGGGAATGACAGCCCCAAGAAAGTGCAACTTATGGCAGGGCGGCATCGCAGATGGAGATCGACAGAGCGGACGAAGACTGGATGAAGGACCGATTCCAAGAGTTCAACAGCGTCGTGACCTTGGCGCAGTTCTACGCGAGCTTTGTGCGCATGTACGACCCGACCCTGAACGCCCCGCGTCTGGCCACGCGAATAACTCGAGCAGAGAGCACCGGTGCGTAGCCTTACAAAAACTTCTTTAGACAGCCTATAGAGTGTCGATATATACCTCAGTCCGTACAGTCTACAGAGCCTCTATAGAAAAATTCTAGAGAACACTCTATAGGGAATACAAATACTACAGGCAGTCTACAGACAATTTGTAGATTTATGGCCACACACTTTTAGCAGACTTTTGTCTGCAGAGAGTCTATAGACTATGACAACATAAAGGAAGGCAATATAGCTTATAATAAGTCTATAGACGGTCTAGACACCAGTTTTGTGAGGGGTATACACTCGCGCCGCGGATTACAAGAAGGAAATCACCTTCTGTTAGATGGTTTACGTCGAGACCTGAAATAACGCTCTAAATTGGAACCACGTTGGAAGAATATTCGCACGGTGACAATCATTGAGAAACCATTTCCAATTTTGGTTCAGTTTAAGATTTCCAGCCACAGCACCCTGGTGATAATTCGGTGAGAATAGACAATGCCGTCAGTGATGGCGTCGCAGTAGGTGTTGTAGTGAGTAATAACTGGATAAATTGGAAAATTGTAGAACGTAGAAAATTTGGCAAGTTGGCGTGCTTCCATGTTGTTGCAGCACCTGCGCATGTCATGTCTTTTTTTTTCTCTATACATATATTTCTAGTCCCAATAATTTTTTTTCAGTTGATAGTGAGCCCATGTTCTGTCCTCCTTTTTCGTCCTCTTTCGTTTGGGGCTGCAGCAATATGGATAACGGGACGCTCTCTAATTTTCATGCTTGAAGAAGAAAATGTTGTCCGTTTGGAAATCAGCTGTAAGGGTCACGGCTACGGGTCAAGTGAGGAGGGGAGACTGTGCGCCGGAGAATTTCGGCGGCGATGTTCTAGGGGGGGAACTCATGCTTGTTTCAGAAGTGCTTGACCTCATGCGCCCATTAGTCGTGTTTCCCTTTGATTAACACACAGTTTCATTAATACGTGCGCCTTGTGACGCCGAACTGCTCAGGTTTGTTTCTCGTTGGACGCGCAGAAGTTTTCAACCATTTTGTGTGGAGAAAAAAATCCCCTGTAAACGAATATCTTCACAGTAGTAGATTTTCGAGCTGCAATTCATAGGTATTTACTGATAAGCGAATGCACACGCTCTGTTGTAAAGGCAGAACAAGGCAAAAGGAGAAGAGAAAAATAATTAGAGCGGATGAGAAGTAGTGTTGGCGTATTCTGCCTATAATCGGTTCGCGCGCATAGTTTTATCTGTATGGTTAACCGTTCACAAATCGTCCATATAACCATTCTAAGTCCAATGCCATTTGGACGCACTTTAGGGAGGAAGGAATCTCCATCAAATTATGTTTAAAATTAATCAAAACTGCTCTATAAATCCATGGTATGCTACAGAAAGCCGTCGGAGCTAATTCGATGATACAAAGAATTATGTTTTTGCAGTACAAAAGCTTCAAAGATGGCCGAACGTCTGTCGACAGCGATGAGCGTTCCGGATGACCGCCTTCAAAGGATGACACCAAAGATCCCGAGGCTATCCTTTCTAATCGAAGGTGAACTATTCATCACGCCTGTAATATTGTAGGACACTCGAACGGGTCAGTATCGGGACAGGTTTCTGGACAAATATACAGATAAGTGGAAGAACAACTGAGTCCTCACCATGACAACGTGCTCGCTCACGTTCGTTGTACGACAGCTCCTGACTTCTAAAAACATCACGGTACTTCCGTACCTGCCAAATTGACCCAACTTTGCCTCCTGTGACATCTTCTTGTAAGTGAGTGTAATTGAGGCTTTAAGCACGTCGGTTTAGCGCAACTGAAGAGATTCGGTCAGAATCGCAGGAGCTCCTCAGCGCACTCGCGCTTGGCGACTTCCTCGGGTGCGTGGATTTATGGGATAGGTACATACATCATCAAGGTGCATACTTCAAAAGAAACAGTGAAAACTAGAAGTAAAGCTGACCGTTATTTCTTTTACTTATCGAATTCCCCGAATTTTATGTAGGACGCGCATACCCCGAGTACTCCGATAGTAATTTTTCTAGCAGGGGACCATACTAAAGCGTGAGACGTACTCATTTCAGTAGGTTCGTAGTTACGTGTTTATTTTAAGGCATTGCGCGTCCAAAGAGACTATATGAAGAATGAAGAATGCCGTAACTGTTTTGCCTCCTGATTCGCCTAGTGTATAACTGCGACAGTATTCTAGGCCACATATTTCTCCCCAACACTACGTCATCAACTGCGCGAGGGTGGGAGGAGAGACTGCAGTTTAATACGAAGATGAAGAATGCAAAGATGAATTGAGTGCCAATGAACTTTCATTGGCCTAATCGTTCAGAGTTTAGTTTCGTTTATGGGGTTTCGCGTCCAAAAGCGACTCAGGATATTAGGGGCGCCGTAGTGGAGGGCTCCGGAAATATCGACCACTTGGGGTTCTCTAATGTGCACTGACATCGCACAGTACACGGGCCTCTATAGAATTTTGCTTCCATCGAAATTCGACCGCCGCGGCCGGGATCAAACCCGCGTACTTTCGGGCCAGCAGCCGAGCGCCATAACCACTTAGCCACCGCGGCGGCCCCTGGTCGTTCAGACCGCAATCTTGTGCTCTTCTCCCTCTGCATCAAATAGGACTTACCTGCGTGTCATTAGATTTCGAACCGGCGAGGCGAGTTTAAGCAGAGTAGAACGCACAACGACTGGAAGACGTGGCCATCAACCCTCACCGGGTTGAGCGTACTGATCGCTAGCTATCACGGCAGAAATCGGAACGTTTCGGCATTTTCTTCGTCCGCTGATGCTGCCAGGTGATCCATGCTAATTAAAGTGGAACTTGATACAGCAAATAGAGTCCCAAGTGCTCTTACGCTCTTTCAGCTATGGGAGCTGTTTGGAGCTCCGAGGGTCAACTAACCTGCAACTCAAACCACCCGCCACGGTGGCTCAGTGGTTAGGGCGCTCGGCTACTGATCCGGAGTTCCCGGGTTCGAACCCGACCGCGGCGGCTGCGTTTTTATGGAGGCAAAACGCTAAGGCGCCCGTGTGCTGTGCGATGTCAGAGCAAGTTAAAGATCCCAAGTTGGTCGAAATATTCCAGAGCCGTCCACTATGGCAACTCTTTCTTCCTTTCTTCTTTTCCCTCCTTTATCCCGTGCCTTACGGCGCGGTTCAGGTGTCCAACGATATATGATACAGATATTGTGCCATTTGCTTTCCGCCAAAACCATTTATTATTATTATTAACTCAAACCAAGGTATAAGGCATAAGGTGGGCGCAGCTGGCAAAGGACAGGGTTAATTTTAGATACATGGGAGAAGCCTTTGGGGAAGCAAAGTTAGCTGCCGAGGAGGAGGCCAAGAAGCAGCAGCAAGTCCGTTTCAGTCGTAGAGATGGCCGCAGTGCGTCCCACGAGCGACCCTCGAGCCATCCGAGGTACCGTTCCGCTTCGTTTCCTCGCCTGCAGCCGCCTTCGTCCAAGACGACGACGGAGGGCTCTCGATTGAAGCAACAGCAGCAGCAGCAGCAGCACCAGCACCAGCAGCAGCACCAGCAGCGGCAGCACCAGCAGCGGCAGCAGCAGCAGCAGCACCAGCAGCAGCAGCAGCAGCAGCGGCAGCAGCAGCAGAAACAGCAGCAGGCGTCAAAAGTGGATTGTGTAAGTAGTGTCTCTCAGGACTCAGATGAAGTCAAGGCTCTCAAAGACCAGAACCGATTATTACAAGCGAAAGTTAAGGCGCTGCAGGAACAGGTTATGGCGATAGGCAGGACTTCGCAGCCGATAAATGATGTAACGCAGCCGGGGCAGCTGCCGCGGAAGGAGCAGGCAGAGCTCCCTAGGGAAAGTCCTCCAGCAACAAAAAAGAAGAGAGGTTCAGAGGAGGATCTTGAAACCCGTATACAAGGATTAGAAAGACGACTCAATAAAAAGGAACAGGATGATCAGATTTTTCAACAGCAAGTTATGGCCGCTTTGGAGCACCTGAGGGCTGCTATGGAACAGCTGCGCGCCGATATGGCAAGCAGAGACGAGAGAATTCAGTGGGTATATCAGGAAATTATTAACCTTCAAAATGGCTCTGCGTCACCGTAGACATACCATTTGGCAGTGGAACTGTAGGGGCTTCGGTCGCAAACGCGCGGTACTCCAGACTTTTTTGATGAGCAGTGACAAACCCGAAGTAATCGCGTTGCAGGAGTGCGGTAAGCACGCCAAGCTGGCGAGTTACAAATCGTACGTAGGACGAGGTGACAACACGCGAGTAGCCACTCTCGTCAAAAGGAATATAACGGTGTTGCAGCATGATACCGGGACTACAAATCTGGACCATATTCTGATTGAGATAATCTCGCCAAAGAGGAAACTCAATAGTCTGTTCATTCTAAATGTGTATAGCCCGCCACGCCAAAAAAGTCCTTGCGGCTTCGATGAGCTCTTCGCGAAAGCGCGCGTGATCTCGAAGGGAGGGCCCCTTTTGATAGTCGGGGACTTTAACGCGCATCACCCGGCATGGGGGTATAAGTACACGCAGGTAAAGGGACGCGAACTATGGACTAGTATTCAGCAGAATGGCCTAGTGCTTCTGACGGATCCCCTAAGACCTACCCGTCAGGGCAACAGTGTTTCGACAGACACGTCCCCGGACTTAACTCTAACCGGAGGCCGCATCTCTGCCACCTGGTGCAACACGGACGAAAACTTGGGTAGCGATCATAAAATTATCGAAATTGTAGTCGACAACGGACCACCGGTTGCCCGCACCAAGAAGGTGGCTTCGGTGAACTGGGAGGCTTTCCGAAATGGCCGCACGGGGCAGGAGGAAGGCATAAGCAACATTGATGACTGGAGTAAAAATGTCCTTCAGTCGGTCCGCGAGGCAACCGAGGAGGTAGAGGTTGACGAAGAAGTCCAGGGAGTAGATCGTCACATGGTCCGTCTCTGGCGCAAGAAGAAGGACCTTGAAACGCGGATTGCGGACAAGAGGGGGAACAGGAACTTGCGAAGACAATTGGCCTTGCTTAACAAGGAAATCGAAGAGTACGCGCTCGTTTTAACAAGGCAAAACTGGAACAACATTTGCGACCAACTGGACCGAAACATCGGGAAGGCAGGTACGTGGCACTTGCTTCGGCATCTTCTAGATCCGGACAAGTCCAAACTGGAGGCCAGGCAACAACTTCACCGGCTAGTACATACATTTGACGGGACCACGGATACGCTCATATCCCAAGTCCGGGACCGGTACTTGAGCTGCGCGACGGGTACAGCTGAACCGCTACCAGATTACGGGGGGCAGGACAACCCGGACTTAGATAAACCGATAACGGTTGCCGAAGTCCGGGCAGAAATAAACAGATTGAGGACCAGGACTGCCGTGGGTCCGGACAAGGTCAGCAACCGAATTCTAAGAAATTTGGACGACACGTCGATCCGACATCTCGCTGCCTTTATGCAGGAGTGTTGGGAAGCCGGTCGACTGCCGACAGCATGGAAGGACGCGAACCTTGTGTTCCTCCCGAAGCCGGGAAAACAGCCGGGTTTCGAGCACCTGCGTCCCATTTCGCTCACGTCGTGCGTGGGCAAACTGATGGAACATGTGATTCAGACCCGGCTGAACCGATTTTTTGAGGACAAGTGTTTATATCCAAATACCATGATTGGATTTAGACCGCATTTGTCGGCATGTGATGTCATGCTGCAGCTAAAAGAACAGATAATAGAAAATCCAACGCTAGACACCAGGGTGATCGTTGGTCTAGACGTGTCGAAAGCTTTCGACAACGTAAAGCACTCGGCCATTCTGGAGGGTCTGGCTGCGTTAGACGTGGGTGTTCGTACCTACAACTACATACGCGATTTCCTTACAAACAGAACGGCATCTATAAGCATGGGGGGTAACACACTGACGGGTATTCAACTGGGCAACAAGGGCACACCGCAGGGATCGGTGTTGTCCCCGACCCTGTTTAATATCGCCATGCTTGGCCTCCCCGCACAACTGGACAAAATTCCGGGGCTGAACCATACGTTGTACGCAGATGACCTGACTCTGTGGATGTGCAGGGGCAGTGATAGCCAAATTGAACTGACGCTTCAAAGAGCTATAGATGTAACAGAAAAATACTTAGAACCAATCGGTCTCAGGTGCTCGGCCGAGAAATCGGAAGCGCTATTTCTCGCGCCCATGCGGTCGCCACAGCGTCGGCGCATAAAGCAGGACGGACCGTATAACGCGGGAATCACACTCAGGGTCAACGGTAATGTAATTCCAGCGGTGGAAAGCATTAGGGTTCTAGGATTACGAATTCAGGCGAACGGCAGGAACTCGGAAACGATTCAGAGACTAGAGGCTAGCACCAGTCAAACTTGCCGACTCCTAAAACGAATCGCTAACAAACATGCGGGTATGAAAGAAGCTAACCTCCTTAGGCTAGTGCAATCTTTTATAATCAGCAGGATAGTCTACGTGGCACCTTATTTGCGGCTTTACCAGGCGGAAAAGGACAAACTGGATGTTTTAATCCGTAAAGGGATAAAAACAGCACTAGGTTTACCACCCTGTGCGCCAACAAAAAAGATTTTGAGTCTAGGGGTTTCGAATACCCTCGAAGAGCTCATTGAGGCTGCAAGGACCTCGCAGTATCAGAGACTTTTACGCAGTCGTACTGGTCGCAGCATTCTGGAGAAGCTGGGGCACGAGCCTCGAGCGTGCTCGAGACGTACGGACCTGGTTCCTAGACAGGTTAGGGACAAATTAAAGATACCCCCACTCCCCAAAAACATGCATCCCATCTACCATGAGAGCCGGAGGAAGGAAAGAGCAGTAGCGTTGCAAGCCCGCTTTCAGGGCAGACAGGATGTCTTGTATACGGATGCCGCACAATGCACAAACAGTTCGGGGCACATTTCGGTAGCCACTAGGGAAAACGGAGGCCCGGTAGCGTGCTGCAGCACCAGACACTCGACAGTAACGGAGGCGGAAGAGTTGGCCATTGCGCTGGCTCTAACTCAACAACAGGTTAAAATTATCGTGAGTGACTCAAAATCAGCAATTAGAAACTTTGACGCGGGCTGCATTTCAGCTACAGCAGCACGAGTGTTGGCCGGCAGTCCACCACCGGCAGAACTGGTAGCGCTCATCTGGACACCCGCGCACCAAGGGTTGAGGGGAAACGAGAAAGCGCACGCACTGGCCCGAGGATTAGCTACTTTCCGGGATCCCAGTGGCGTCTTGTGCACAACCCCTTCCCCCTCGCGCGATGAGGAGCTCCTACAGTTCGAAGACGACCTTAACACGTATCAGGAAATCCTAAACCATTACAAATTAGGCCGAGCGGTACTTCCAAAAGCAAGTAATCAGCTAACCAAAAACGAAGAGGTTGCGTGGCGCAAGCTCCAAACCGGAGTATTCCCTAACCCTCAGCTTTATAGCAAGTGGCACCCTGAGATTTTCAGCCCCAGGTGCAAACGTTGCGACGGCATAGCGGACATGATCCATATGGTATGGACATGTCCGAGCTTTGGACAACTTGACCGAACAGATGAGTCCTGGGAGGCACTGCTTCACAACGAGGACGAAACTAAACAACGTGAAGTCATCCGTCTCGCCCTTGCCGCTGCTGAGATCCAAGAGATCCCGGTCGACGGCTGAGGGGGAGGACATGGCTGGGACCGAGCGGCGCCTCGGATACCCATCATCCTTTTGACGGGTGCTAATAAATGTTATTTCTCTCTCTCTCTCTCTGCAGTGGGCGTATTCAGGCTGATGATGACGATGATAATGAAATGACTTCATTATATACAGTTAAATTCAACAAAGGCAGAAGCTCTCCTTTTCATTTGTGTTTTTTCATACTTAAACGTGGCGTAAGGCCAACGCTTTTATCTGTATTTGCTACGTCCTCCCGCATCAGTTTCCAAGCCAGGGTAGTGAAGGAAGCCACTCAGGTTTTATATTAGTTACGAGCTTCAAATTCTGCGTTTTCTTACAATAAATAAAGAAGTATTTACCTCTATGCTGTGGATGCAACCACCGATTCCGCTTCATGTCTTTCCTGACCGTTTGCAATAATAATAAAATAATTGGTTTTGGGGAAAAATAATGGCGCATTATCTGTCTCATATATCGTTGGACACCTGAACCGCGCCGTAAGGGAAGGGATGAAGGAGGGAGTGAAAGAAGAAAGGAAGAAAGAGGTGCCGTAGTGGAGAACTCCGGAATAATTTCGACCACCTGGAGATCTTTAACGTGCACTGACATCGCACAGCACACGGGCGCCTTAGCATTTTGCCTCCATAAAAACGCAGCCGCCGCGTTCGGGATCGAATCCGGGAACTCCGAATCAGTAGCCGAGCGCCCTAAACTCTGAGCCAACGTGGCGGGGTCCGTTTGTAATATATTTTCATTCTCTGTATGTGGTGAGAAACGTAGTGTAATTACCGCGCTTCGGAAGAATTTAAAATTCATCCGCTTTGCTTCTCCGTGTCCCGCGTCGGCTCCTGCAGCATTTCTGTTCAGAAAATATTTTGATAACAGAACGTTATTCAAAACAATTTATGTGCGCAATGAGCATGCAGGTCAGCAACCAGACAATCAGTATGTGGTAAAGCAGTGAATTTCATTAGAGGCCGTTAGAATATTTGACACAAACTGCACTTCTCAGACAGACAGAGGAAATGAAACAACTACACGAATGATCCGCAAATTCGATATCGAATCAAGAGCGTTAGTTAAGTTGTTTACGCCGATGCTTTCGACTTGGTTACCAAAGTGTACATCACGAAACGACGATTCGTTTACTACCACCCGCATCCCTCTGGACCGCTGGTTCGCCCGCCACGGCCCTCTGAAGGTCGCCCTATTATGGTTTCGAGGAACAAAGGTCATCGGTACGAATCCCTCACACAGACCAGGATTCAACCCTACTAACAACGCTGTGCGCCGAATTGTGCCAATTCGTTCGCCACCACTCCGAACCCTCTGCGCCAAGCGGTTAGGCCCCAATTTCCTCACCAATGGCGATCACAAGTGGCGCCAGTCTCGGTACCCGCTCAGAGGATACATGTATAGCGGAACGCCAGTACAGGCTCTAATCTGGTGGTCGTGTGGTCCGACGACTGCACGCGCGGTCACATGATGGGGTTTATTATTTTGTACGTTCATGATGATTTTGCTGACTTGAGATTTAGCCGCCATCTTGACATATGAGAGCGGACGGAGAAATGGACGACCAAATGCAAGTAGTAAAAGCTAACGCTCTTAAAAGGCGCGTTATTTATGTGGCTGTTTAATGCGGCGCCCTAAATGCGGGTTTTCGAACATCGCTCACTACGAGGTACCGTCTTTGTGCTTCATTTTCTGTTCTGAGCAAATGAAAATGCCCTTGTCGATGGCTATTTGTGAATAATTCTCGCGAAATTCTCTCTCCTTAACTTCAGTGCGCCAGTTTTTAGCGAACTTGCGGCAGACAGACAGGCTCAGCGGCCGTACGGCAACGGTCGGCGATCTTGGGTCGTTTACTGCAAATTTCGTTACCAAGGGTAAGCTCTGTGGCTTTGCCGTAACGCATTTCACTTATATGGTTCCCTTGGCCACGCAGGATTTCTGTTTCCGGACAAGATAGCTTACATTTTCAATTCCCATAAAAATTTATTAATTAATAGCACACACATCCCTTGGACTACCTATGAAATGAAGTCTTCGGCCTTTTCACTCTTCCGAATTCGCGGTGTACAGTTCGCACACATTTCACACGGAACTTCATGTCCAATATTCTCGGGCAAAAATCTCGAATGTCGAAAAACTGTAAGGTACTGGTACAGAAATATTGAATGTAATGGTCCATTCTTCCGCTATGTGGCGCAGTCTTTCTTCGACGTCCCATGTTTCGTCAAAAAGTCTTTATTTTGCAGTGTTTCCATCGGCCCCATCGAGCAGTCAAGACTGCCTTAGGAAACCAATGGGAACGCTTTTGACGATAGCATAAATGTTAATAGCAAGACAATTCAAGGCTGCCTACGGGATATCTGCATAAATATTGATTATTACAGTGAGATCTTATAACATACGAAAAGAGTGCGCTCATAAATTTTTTCCCTTTCTGAAATAGTTTCTCAGAATTGCTGGGTATGTATATAAAAAGTTGTATATCTACATGCTCGCAATAGCCAGTGCTTTCGGATAAAATGTCTGACGTCGCCGTGATCAGAAAGCTGTATGAACAAAGGGGGGGGGGGGGGACATTCAGCCAGGGTTTAAGAACTTGACATCTCAAATTCAGCTACTTTTGCTGCACCAAAGGGCGCTACATGTGTTTTACTATGGTGCTACTAACGTAACTTGCGGCGCTCTAGCGGTTCACGTTTAATATTTCGACTTTAAGATGCATGCGTGAAAAGTAACGTTTTCTCCTTTCTCTCTTTCCTGAACTGCAAAATACATGCTCCATTTACTATGCACTTTTTCCTATCTGTAATGTGATTTATTCCAATCACATTGTATTATTCATTGATTAGTGTCACTTTAAATCCAATAGGCACATGTCTTATATGTATTCATTGCGTGCAGTCGCACAAACCATAAGAAAGCCATACGATAACTGAATAATTTGCCGTTGACTCTATACGTATTTTTAACCGGAAAGTAACTGAAAATTTGTTCAAATAATGCGGTGTTTCGAAAAAAGAGGAGCCTTTTTATTACACATGATGCTGACTCGCCCAATTCATCTGTTAGAGTTATCCGGTAGTCCGGATTAATCGAGTTCAGACTGACGACCCTTTAAATAAACCAACTCTCTATTGTAGATCGCTGGAAAGAATTAATCATGCGCTACACGGCTTTCGAGGCTTCGGACATAATGGTGCTCTGGGACAACGCCCCGGCACTCGTGGTGCTGCTGCTTAGCAAGAACCGCATTGCACGGAGCGACTCTCAGCTTCTGATGTCTTGGAGTCTCCTCCACCGGCTCCTGCCACTCGCCCACGGCAAGGCGATGACGACGGCGGCCGCGAACATATCGAGAGGGAACTACGACTCCATCCCCAACTACTGCTTGCACATCGTTAACGGTGTCATGGAAATGGCAGTCTCGAGCCGCTTTATCCGAATTTGTGCGTATTACTTTCATTTATTTTTAATGCAACCTCATTCAGTGGCTACCAGACTGTAATCATAGAGTCTCATAAACACCTAGTGGGAAAAGAGCCGCTTAGTTCGTTCATCGCATGAACGAAAAGAAGTGGACGCTCCCTACTTGGCTTGGCTAGTAATTGGCTGATAACATAGATTGGATTCTGCAAACTGGAGTTTTCTTCGGACCAATTTCCGCGAAATGCTTTGTAAAATCCCACACGTGAGTCATTCTAAGTGTTTATTTACAATAACATCATTAAAAGTGCATAAAGAGGAATCTGAACTCGTCTTTAACCGCGCGATCTCCACCTACACATTCCGAGCGTTCTTAGAAACTTCTAACTATTGTCCTGTGCGGCCGATTGTCCTAATTAAGTCAGAGTAAACGTTCCGGCTCCTGCATTTCTTTTAACTCAACGCAGTAGGTAGTTAGGAGTCAACCAACGCGTCAGCCAGTCCCGTGGCGGCTTGACGCTCTGCCATCGCCGGAGTGACAGTGGATAGAAGAGTCCACGTGTATTTTTTTTTCGTGCGCCTAATTTGTGGCTGTATTGCTTGAGACTGATACTGCTTATTCGGAGAAAGCTAAAAAACGAAATAAAGGTGAATGCCAAGCCGCCATTGGACTGGCTGAAAGGCACTCCACGCGTTGGTTGACTCCGCCTAACTACCGCGTCCAGTTAAAAAAAAAAGCCGGAAGCCGGGACATTTAATCGGATTTTATTAGGGCAATTGGCGGACACAGGACAATAATTCGAAGTTTCTAAGGATGCCCGCAACGTGTAGACAGATATCCCGCGGTAGAAAGACGAGTTCAGATCCCTCTTTAGTGCACCTTTAAGCCGGGTCAACCATACTATGAAACAGTAACACTGCCACTCACGCAGCCACTCAACCGGCTTCCGCTGAGGATGCTATACCCTATACAATTCTCCGCAGACTCCCACCGAAAATGTCAGAGTGCCTCCTCCTCTTTTTCCTACTCCTCCGCGAGAGGCCTCTACCCTTACAAAATGGTCAATAGACAGTCTATATAGAGTTCTTGTATACTCTATCGCTTTCCTATAGATATTTCTTTTCGTCTATTCATAGTCTATTGAGAAAAGTTTACTAAAAGTGTATGGCCATTATAGATTGTCTATATAGACTGTCTATATGATTTGTATTGCCTATAGGCTGTTCTCTATGGTTTCTCTATAGGCAGTCTATAGACTTTATAGACAGAAGCCCGTGGACAATCTATAAATTTCCTGTAGAAATTTTTCTAAGGGGGCTGTTACAAAAATTTTTTAGACTCTCTATAGACTTTCCATAAACTTGTCTATAAAGTTTATAGACAAACCCTACAGTGCAGCCTATAGGCAATAGAAATGCTATAGACAGTCCATAGACAATCTATAGATTTATGGCCATACATATTTAGCATGGATTTGTCTATAGACAGTCTGTAAAAAATGAATAGACAAAATGAAATATCTATAGAAAGGCAATAAAGTCTGTAAGAAGTCTATATACATTTTTTGCAAGGGCCTTACAGCAGGACATCGACGTCTTAGGCACCTAAGTCTCGTTCCTCAATAAAGTCTGCACTACTACTATGTTCGCAGTCGGGGCACTCCACAGCAGATATACTTTAGAAGATGAATCCATGTTTTCAAGCAAAAAATAGCCAAGTCAAATGCGAAGTGCGCACTCGTTGCAATTAAGGTGGTAGCCGAAGTGCCTCTTAGAGAAAGTTGCATCGACGATGATACCTCTGTACCCTCCATTATTTTTGAGAAACTCTAGCGGGTCAGTGCTCATGCATAGATAATTATGTGAGAAATCCTTGGCCTACCGAAGAAGAAACGCTGGTGTTGTTCTTAATGCCACCCGTTACACGATCACCCAACTAACATCTAAACCCGTGATGTGGTGCCTTTAGAATCTGCAGTAAGCGATGTCAGTAAATAACCTGGCCCGACCATGTTTGGCGCATTGATGCATTGGTTGCAGGTGAGCCATGGGCCTACAGATACTATTGTTACGATATTACCTTGCAGATGAAAAAAAAATAATTGTGTCCTATGGTACGTTAAGACTATGGAGGCTGTTGAGAAACAAGTTATAGGTAATCCCCTTTAAAATATTCTGTGTCCTTAGAGACACATGCCTTCGTTCCTTCGTATGCCTTCGTTCCAAGCGAACACACACCTAGCTCGGTGGAAGAGTGAAGCCTCTGTGCTTGAAGTCATGAACAAGAATGAATCGAACACTCTGCGCACCTCCGAGGCTCAAGCTAATCTCGCGCCTTCCCTCTCCCCTTACAAAAATGGTCTATAGACAGTGTGTGGACATCTTATGGACTATATTGTTTTTTTATAGGTACATCTTTTTACCTATTCATTGTCTATTTTTATCTATTAATAGCATATAGAAAAAGTGTACTAAAAATGTATGGCTATAAATCTATAGATTGTCTATAGGCTGTCCACGGGACCTGTATTGTCTATAAACTGTTCTCTAGGGTTTGTCTATATTGTCCACAGTGTCTACAGACATTATAGACAGAAGTCTAGTGACAGTCTATATAGACGGTCTAAAAAATTTTGTAAGGGTCATCACCGAAAGAGAGTACAAGGTCCTTGCGGTCTAGCTGGTTCATTTCAGTAAAACATAGGACAGAGCGAATCCGATAACAGAGGAGCCCGTGGTCTCATTGTCGCCTCTCTGTTTCCTTTATATTCTGTTTCGCGTACACCTACCGTCTCCCAATCGATAGCATGGGTCTTTCGTTTGGACGGGCGTACGACGATGCCTGTTTACTGTTTGGCCGTTTACTCGCTCTGCGCTCGTGGCTCAATCAACAAGACGCCCGTTTAGTGGGTCGTATAGTGCGCCCGATTCCCACTGACAACGCGTTTATTTACTTCTTTTGTATTAGCCCGGAATTTCATTGACGTCGCGCATTAAATGGGGTACCGCAGCTTAAAGAAACCTCCCCTGCTCCGCGCTGTTTGCCTGTACAGAAAAAAAAACTATTTGGTGGGATCGTCACGCCGCAATTCTGAAGCATAGCCGCAAAAAATAAACGCTATAAAGAAGGCCAGACATGATGTCTCGTGGGAAGCCATGGAGACACGAAAGAACAGCGCACGTCAAAACAGAATGCGTAAAAACAGCGCACAAAAACAGGACACCGACAAACAGCACAGGCCAAAACGGCATAGCGACAAAACTGCGCAGGAGAAAACGGTATGAGAACAAAATAGCACAGGGAAAAACAGCACGCGTAAAAACAGAACACCGGACAAAACGGCACAGCGACAAATTAGCACAGCGAAAAAACAGCACCACGACAGAAGAGTGGAGGGAAAAAACAGCACGACGGCAGAACAGCACATCGCAGTAAGGTGCAGCGGTGCTGGAGGGGTGAATGCATGGTGCCGGAATCCGTATTGTCTAGGGCTCCCGCTCGCCCCGTGGTGTCGACTTTGGAGTGGCGAGGAAGAGAAAAAGAAAAGGGAATGTTTGCGAAGGCCAGCAGCGTAGTGTAAAGCTCCAGGTTGAGTTCTTTTCTGCCTTGCTTTGTGAATATGCACGCTAGGTTAATAACATCTGTGATCAGCGACATGTCTTTCTGCAGTCACGCCGCGTTCTACACTGGATGCTGCGAGAGAAATGGCGATGAACTTGGTTCGGGAGCTCATCAATAAGCTCTCGACGACGGCCTGGATCCGGGACCCCGTGCGAAAGTTTACCCTGCGCAAGGCCAGGGCTCTGCGGCTCATCATGGGTTACCCGAATGAGCTGGCGAACGAGTCCCTGGTAGACGCCTTCTATGGTGAGCTCGCTAGTCAACTAACTGAACAAAAATACTTCGAGTGGAGTAATCTAGTATTCTGTGCACCAAGCTAATGATTGACCAGCAGGTCTATGCGGTGTTCACGTTAAAAGAGTGTAATCTTGTTATAACAAGCTCAGTAGGGACCGGATGTTTTTTTATAACCTTAAGTGACCCTGGCCGTAACTATGACATCAGAAGCGGTTTACTTGCCACTGTGCAGACCGGGTACATTAGATCTGGCGTTTACTCCGAAGTCAACGTATTATGAAGTTGCTGTTGCCTGCGTGCGTTTCCACCCATAACTAGTGCTCCATTTAAATACACTCAACGAGGTTGTCGCGACAGAATCGCTGCAGCGTAACGCTTTCGGGCCACATCAGCTTTAGCACCATCAAGACGGTTCTACAAATTGGGAAGGTTTCTTTTTCCAAGCTTACTTGGGGTTAGTGTACTTTTTTGTAGAAAATATTCTCCTCATGAAAATGACATTTCAAATACATGGTTTTCTTTGGGAGCGTTCAAGGAGAGTAACAATTCTTTTTCGTCTATCCATTATTTCGTTATAGCGAGGCTCGACGGTAGTTTCCTTATAGACTGACTGAGTTGTCCTGATGGAACATCACCGTAACACCAAAATCAACAGCCTTGCATTGCCATTGTAGATGACTACGCAGAGTCTGGTATTTTGCAGTCCCTTCTTCCTGATGAGCTTTTTTGGTTCCCTCCGTCCAGTCATGTACTACATCCAACACGCTACAACAATAGTTGTTGAGTGAGGGATTGCGCATTTCTACATGCCTTCAACTTCAGAACATAAGGATAAACAACTTTTATGCCGAAGATAGGCTTCTTGGACAAAGAGCACTCGGGTAATTTGTTTTTACGTTCTTTTTTCCTGACATTGTAAAAAAAGAAATTTCTAAATACGCTGTAAAACGCAAATTTAACCTTGCTTTCAGCACATGGTATCCTCAGCGCCTTATGTGCCATGAAACCCAACACGCCACCAACCAACCTTAAAAGTGTCGGTGAGCTCACATATTCAGAGGCCCTCAGTACCGATTAAATCCGCCAACAACTCTCACCAGCTGCCTGTTTGGACTGTTCCAGTGAATCGTTTTTCCCACATTCTTTTCAAAGTTCATAATTTTGTCCCTTTTTTCGTGGGTTTTAGGGCAACAGAACTTTAAACACAAAATATACAAACATATTCTTTTCATTTTGGTTCGCTTCCTGTCTCACTTATGTGGGCATGAAGGAATTTCCTAATAAGGAAGAAATTACTCATTGGCATCCACCCAAGCGGAGCCATAAAGCCATTTAAGTGGGAACAATGTGGATCAATTGTTTAGGGGAATTCCCCAGGGCGTAGTAAACGTGTAATAAGGGAGTAGTTACTCATTGGCATCCACCCGAGGGCAGCCTTACGGCTACAAAGGAAAGCTATATAGCACTGTTCCCACTTTGAGTTTTTGATCAATTCGCTTTCGCCCTACCATAGGCTTGCCGTTACGGTTAGCTCAGTTGGTAGAGTGACTGCTCCGGTGAAGCGGTGGTACCGCGATCGAACCCCGGACCAGGACGAATTTTTCTCCTTTGTAGCCGTATGGCTGCGTTCGGGTTTATGCCAATGAGCAATTACTCCCTTATTACAAATTTACTCCACCCTGGGGGATTGCCCTGGGAATTCACGCCTCCAATACTCCTTATCCGTTTGGGGAACAACGACAAAAACCGATATAGATAAGTTGTTTGTTTTACCGAAACGCATATTGCGCATTATTGAGAACACACCCTTCACGAGTCATTCCGCTACGCTCTTCAAGAACAACAATATATTAACAGTCGGATACGTCCTTAAGAGGAAAACAGGAATTGCAATATTCCATGGAATCAAGCTTAACGGAAAAGAATTTCTTCGAAAATACCTCCCGAACGAACACCAACATAACACGAGGCGCACAACTTACAACAAGTGTCAAATGGGAACTAATTACGGCATCCAACATCAATCATTTGTTATACCAGATTTTTTAAATCGCCACCCTCTCATTACGACGGTAGTAAGTAAATCGTATTCGTTAGCAGTCTTCAGAAAAAAGTTGAGTGCATACTTGTATTCACTTTAGGAGAAATTGACTTCTTATACCATGTCCGGTTGCTTTGAATGCCTGCACGATATTTTCTTAACCGTCCAGTGGCGCACTGTGTCAATGGCTGTATTATTTCTACCGTTGTTTTTTGCTCTTCAGTGCATGTCACAGATTGTTTTTTCTTCACCTATGCGGAGGTGTGTGCATTGAGAGACTGACACTCGTCAGGCATTCATGCCTTTTTGTCAGCCTCTTAGACAGACGTGTACTTCCTTTGTGTGCCTTGTCTGACTGAAATAAACATTCATTCATTCATTCAAGCCCCGCCGTGGTGGCTCAGTGGTTAAGGCGCTCGACTACTGATCCGGAGTTCCCGGGTTCGAACCCGACCGCGGCGGCTGCGTTTTTATGGAGGAAAAACGCTAAGGCGCCCGTGTGCTGTGCGATGTCAGTGCACGTTAAAAATCCCCAGGTGGTCGAAATTATTCCGGAGCCCTCCACTACGGCACCTATTCTTCGTTTCTTTCACTCCCTCCTTTATCCCTTCTCTTACGGCGCGGTTCAGGTGTCCAAAGATATATGAGACAGATACTGCGCTATTTCCTTTAAAAAAACCAATTATTCATTCATTCATTCATTCATTCATTCATTCATTCATTCATTCATTCATTCATTAAATTTGAGCAAGAAATTTCCTGCGAAATTTGAAGAACAATATTTGATGTGTTGTCCCTGTTCACTTCTCTTTTCGTCGACGCTGGCGCAGATGCCTTCCCGGAAGTTGGCGCCAATTTCTTCACGCCTTACCTGGAGTCGCACCGTTTGTTGACGAGTCGCATATTCATGGAGAATGCCACGGAGAACTTCACTACTGGCGTCGCCAACGCTTACTACCGGCCCGGGCGAAACACAATGACTATTCTCGCCGGCGTCGTGCAGCCGCCACTTTTCATCGAGGAAGGCCCGCCTGCGTACAACTACGCAGGTCTGGGACAGGCAAGGATCCTCGTGATTCCACCTACTTTGATGTCTGCCAATAGGCACTTCACAAACGGTATTGCTTTGTTGTGAAGCAATTCTTAGTTTTCGCCAACGCTGCAGACCACACGTTTGGTGCTTCTGGAATAGTTGCAGCTTTGAAAGTCCTTTCATCGTAATAGCCGCGCAATCGGCATTGTCCTAAAAAAACGTCTTTACGCCGACCGAACTACGAGAACTTTTGCCGTAACTGCGAATGAAAGCGCAGGATGCAGTTTTAAAAGCACCTCACATGTTGAATATATAATCTCAGGTTTCTTCGAGAGAATCATAAGCAATTACCTGGGCGCAAAAACGCCATCTGTTCACAAAAGCCGAGGTGAAATCGGTTGAAGATTTCCGCCATGTTCAGTGAAAGAATTCTTGGCATAACTGCACTTCACACCTTTGGGGCTCAAGTAGCCAGATGGACCTTCTTTGGAGGTCTTCAAATAACGCTAAATATGCTTAATTGCCCTTAAATAGGTCTAAATATGCTACATATGCTTAATTAAATATGCTATAATAGGAAACATATTGCTCTCGAATCTATTCGATTGCTTTCGTACCCCACGCCGGCTCTCTGATCTCGACCACAACGAGATCAATGCTGCGCATAAACTACCAACGAAATGTTAAGAGAAATAGAATTGAAGTATAGCCTTATATTGCATGGATTTTTCGGCTGTAGCGTCGCATTAGTCGAGCATCAGCTCCGACTTACCCTCTCAGTTGTGAATCGCTCATACGCTAAGTCAACGTCGTTTTACTTCTCGTAGGGTCGGGAAAGTTCCCCGTCATGTACAGTGTCCGCCAACCATCGGGCAAACCTGACCAGCTAATGCACAGTAAATGAAAAAAAAAATGCACCGCAGGTCAGACGGCGATACTGGTAGTCTTCCCTCGTAAAAATCGTCTATAGACAATCTATGTAGACTGTCTATAGACTAATGCCTTCCTATAGATATTTCCTTTTGCCTATTCATAGCCTATAGACTGTCTATAAACAAATGTTTAATAAAAATGTATGGCCATAATCTATCGATTGTCTTTATCCATAGTCTCTATCTAGACTGTCTACAATCAAATGTCTACTAAAAGTGTATGGCCATAATCTATCGATTGTCTATATCCATAGTCTCTATCTAGACTGTCTGCAAACAAATGTCTACTGAAAGTGTATGGCCATATTCTATCGATTGTCTATATCCATATTCTCTGTCTAGACTGTCTACAAACAAATGTCTACTAAAAGTGTATGGCCATAATCTATCGATTGTCTATATCCATAGTCTCTATCTAGACAGTCTGCAAACAAATGTCTACTAAAAGTGTATGGCCATATTCTATCGGTTGTCTAAATCCATAGTCTCTATCTAGACTGTCTGCAAACAAATGTCTACTAAAAGTGTATGGCCATAATCTGTCGATTGTCTATATCCATAGTCTCTATCTAGACTGTCTACAAACAAATGTCTACTAAAAGTGTATGGCCCTATTCTATCGATTGTCTATATCCATAGTCTCTATCTAGACTGTCTGCAAACAAATGTCTACTAAAAGTGTATGGCCATAATCTATCGATTGTCTATATCCATAGTCTCTATCTAGACTGTCTGCAAACAAATGTCTACTAAAAGTGTATAGCCATAATCTATCGATTGTCTATATACATAGTCTCTATCTAGACTGTCTGCAAACAAATGTCTACTAAACGTGTATGGCCATAATCTATCGATTGTCTATATCCATAGTCTCTATCTAGACTGTCTGCAAACAAATGTCTACTAAAAGTGTATGGCCATAATCTATCGATTGTCTATATCCATAGTCTCTATCTAGACTGTCTACAATCAAATGTCTACTAAAGGTGTATGGCCATAATCTATCTATTGTCTATATCCATAGTCTCTATCTAGGCTGTCTACAAACAAATGTCTACTGAAAATGTATGGCCATAATCTATCGATTGTCTATATCTATGGTCTCTATTTAGACTGTCTACAAACAAATGTCTACTAAAAGTGTATGGCCACATGTCTATAGATTGTCTATAGACTGTCTCTCGGATTTCTATCGCCTATAGACTGTTTTCTAGGATACGTCAATAGACATTGTAGACAGAAGTCTATGGTCAGTCCAAAGACTGTGTAAAGAAATATTTGAAAGGGTATTCATAGAATCTGGGAGAGGCACGCTGTGGACACAATGAAGGCTCAACAGGTGCATGTATATGCGCAGTGAAGACATTTAACGCACTGCTGCCGTCACACTTATCAGATAACAATGCATGGTGATTGTGATTATGAATATTTAGATAATTAACACGAGGGAAATCAGTTTCATTCAACGTGTTCTCACCTACCTCAAATTTTAAGATGAGCATGCTTTCCTTTGTTCTGTGACCCGTGTTTCATTTATTACCGAGGTGTCAACTTGACAACCTACACTTGGTTCGCAGGTCATCGGCCATGAAATAATGCACGGATACGACATCAATGGGATCACGTTAGACGAGAGGGTCAGTAGGGTTGACTACGAGAACACGCCGACGATGCGGGAGTACGCTCAAAAGGTGCTGTGCCTGCGGGCATCATACCAAAGGGTACGTAATCCAAACACCAGGTAAACCCGGTGTCTCCACTAGTTTTGTGCTCCAGCGTTCATTAGCCAATGATCTAAATGTGCTTATTCCGCTGACGTAGAAATAGTTGGAATTTTATAATAATTGTATGATGGTTATACATATGACATATAAGCAAACAAAAGGAGGTTTTTTTCCTGAGGTCTGCGCTTGAGTTTGGCAAAGTACGAATAAGCTTGATGCTCTAAAGCTGCGACAGAGCTCTATATTAAGTTGTAGTAGCAAAGTAGCGGTCTCCTCAAGTCGTAATTTCGCAGGAGCGGCAAGAAGAAAACTTTGGACGCCTACAGCCATCTAGCCTTAATTCTTAGTTGGCAAGTTTAGATAGGTAGGTAGGAAAGACTTTTAATGCTCTAGAAAGGTGCTAGTAGCAGACGAGAAAGAAGAGGTCCATCTTCCTTCTTCTCACAGGGTCGGTGCCCCTATTCCAGGGCTCCGCTGAGCTTCGCTGCTCGTTGGGCGTGCTGGATCAGACCTTGTTGGCAACCCAGATCGCCGCTGGAGAGCCGGCTCTCCCACTGTTCCGCACTCGGGTCTTTGCGAAAGCTGTCGTTTTTACTGCATTCCCACGTGATGTGGTACAACGATGGTTTGCTGCCACACCACGGGCAAGTGTCCCGATATTGCGTCGGGTAAATCTTGCTAAGGATATGCAGGTTTGGGAATGTTCCTGTCTGCAATCTTCGCCAATACACTGCCTCTAGTTGATTTAGATCAGGATGAGGCGGCGGATAGCGGATCCGTACCCCCTTATAGTAGTTGAGAATGTCTGAGTACGTAGGACTGACTCGGTCGGGTAGATCGTCCGATTGGGAGGAAGCTCGGCTCGTATACCCTCGAGCTACCTCGTCGGCGCGTTCGTTCCCCGCTATGTCGGTGTGTCCTGGCACCCAGTAAATGCTATGTATGACTTTTGGTGGGGTCGCGCTCTGGAGGAGCCGGAGCGCGGCGCGACCTATGCGGCCGTTCATGTAGTTACGGCACGCTTCTCTCGAATCTGTAAGGATGGTAAGGGACATGTTGCTTCGATAACCGGCTACCGCCGCTAGAGCTACGGCCAGCTCCTCCCCTTCGGTTACCGTGCAATCCCTCACTGAGGCGCTAGCTAATTCCTTTAAGTTCGAATCAATAACTACCGCCACTGTGCTGTTATGTGAGCTTCTTGTATACGGAGCCGCGTCCGTGTATACCGTTGTGGATTTTGTAGCTAGATTTTGTTGTACATACCTCGCCCGGGCTGCCCTACGGGCCGCATGCAAGTTGGGGTCCATGTTCCGGGGAAGGGAGCGAACCTTTAGCGTCTGGCGGATTGCGTCCGGTATGCTCGCAGTACGATTCTCGAATTCCGCAGTTCCGCCTAGCCCCAGTCGGCTAAGGAGCGAGCGCCCCGTAGGAGTCTGCTGGAGCCTAGCTAACTGGGTGACCAGTTGGGCTTCTTTGATCTCTTCGAAGGTGTTGTGAATTCCAAGAGCCAATAGTTTTTCGTTGGAGGTGTTCATTGGTAGATGCAGGGCTGTCTTGTAAGCTTTGCGGAGTATGGTGTCTGCACTATCCACTTCTCCTTTGTTGAGGTTGAAGTACGGGAGGGCGTAACCCACGCGACTAACCACCAGGCTCTGAACCAGGCGCAGGGTATCCCCCTCTCGCATGCCGCTCCGCTTCTGCGACACGCGCGTGATCATTCTGGCGACCTGAGTGGTCGATTGCTTGAGAAGGCCGAGCGTATGGCCGCACCGCTGGTTGCTCTGCAGCCACATTCCCAAGACGCGCATCTTGTCTCGTTCGGGAATTAGCTGTCCTTCGAGGGAGACATTGAGGGACCCTTCCTTGTGTTTCCCTTTGTGGACTCGCAGGAGTTCTGATTTTTCGGTGGAGCAGACGAGGCCTCGTGCACTGGCATATTCTTCCACGCAGGTAGCCGCTGCTTGCAGTCGTTCTTCTTTCTGGCCGAGCGACCCAGTGGTAACCCAGACCGTGACGTCGTCAGCGTATATTGCGTGCTGTATGCCTTCGATCTTCTCGAGTTGTCTTGCGAGGCCGATCATGGCCACGTTGAAAAGTAGTGGCGAGATGACGGACCCTTGAGGTGTGCCTTTGTTTGGGGTCGAAAATTTAGCGCTACGAAGGTCTCCGAGCCCAACCGTTGCAGTGCGGTTGGAGAGAAAGGCCTTCACGTAGCTGTGAATTTTCTCGCCGCAGTGGAGGTTGTCGAGTCCTTCCATTACAGCTGTGTGGCTAACGTTGTCAAAGGCTCCTTTGATGTCGAGGGTCATAACCACGTTCTCGCCTACGCTCGGGACGTTGGTGAGGACTTCCTCTTTGAGTTGTAAGAGGATGTCCTGGGTGGAGAGGTGGGCTCGGAAGCCGAACATACTGTGGGGGTACAGGTCTTCGTCTTCCATGTAGCTTTGGAGCCTCCGAGTAACGACTCGCTCGTAGAGCTTGCCTAGGCAGGAGGTGAGTGAGATAGGTCGGAGATTTTCGATCTGGAGTTTCTTACCCGGTTTGGGGATCATTACGACCTCTGCATGCTTCCACTCTTCAGGAACCGTTCCTGCGGCCCAGTGCCCGTTGAGGAAGGTGGTCAGTTGGTCGACCGCCTCGTCGCAGAGGTTGCGTATGAGTGCGTTCTGGATCTTGTCTGCTCCTGCCGCAGTGTTGCGCGTGCATGCCTTTATGGTAGCGAACATTTCTTCCCTGGTGATCGGCCTGTCTAAGTGGGTGTTCGGTTTCCCCAGGTATGGTTTCGCGTATGCCGCAGGCAAGGTCGTGCCGTAGCATTTCTCTTTGGCCTTATCTAGCAGTTCCTCTTCCGTACCCTCGAAGGTGTGGACGAGTCTGCGGATAGCTTTCCCGCTTTCGGCCCTGGTTTGGGTAGGGTCGAGGAGGGTCTTGAGTATACGCCACGTTTTGGCCGTGCTGAGGGTGCCGTCCAGCGAGCTACTGAACTGCTGCCAGCTCTGCCTGGCCAGTTGGGTCGCGTACTCCTCCGCTATCTTGGTGACTTCCGCGATCTTGAGCTTGAGCTTCCTGTTAAAGCGCTGCTTCTTCCAGCGCTTGGTGAGTCCTCGACGTGCCTCCCACAGCCTGATGAGCCGAGGGTCCACCTCAGGTGTTTGCTCGGTGCGATCCACTTCCTGAGTGTACCGCTCCTGGATGTCTTTAAGTTGTTGACACCAATTATCTATGGAAGTAATCCCCCCTTCCAGGTCCGCGCAAGCCTTGCGGAAAGCCGGCCAGTTGGTGATCTTGGCCGTGCCGAGCTTGCGCTTGATGTTGGTGGCTGCTATCGTGGTCTTCAGGATATAGTGGTCACTGCCTAGATTCTCCAGCAGATTCTCCCACGTTGCGTGCTTCACTCCCCTGACAAACGTTAAGTCCGGACACGTATCCGGGCAGATCGAAGTGCCAAGGCGCGTGGGATGAAGTTGGTCTGTTAAGAGGGTACATTGGATCGCTTCCGCCGCGTCCTCGACCTGTATACCTTTGTGATTATTAGTGGGGTATCCCCATTGCTGTCCGCCAGCGTTGAAGTCGCCTACAATGAGCAACGAGTTGCTTTTCGCAAGTTTGCTGGCCCCTAGAAAGAGTATATCAAAATTCGCGTCCCGCTGGCGAGGCGGGCTATAGAGGTTTACTAGAAAGACACTCTTTTCCTTACGCTTCTTTTTGGGAATAATTTCCGTCACTAAGTGTTCAATTTTGGTGTTGGGAATTGGGTCATGGGCTATGGCTACCAACTTTTTGCTGACCAAGGTTGCCGTGCGTCCGCTATCGTAGCACGTATATCCCCTGAGTGACGGTGTCGTGTTAGTTTCCTGTAAAGCTATTATATCGGGTGTTGAACCTTGCGTATGTAAAAACTGCATTAGAAGTCCCTGCTTTTGGCGGTACCTCCTGCAGTTCCATTGCCAGATTTCTAGTGGAGTTTGTTTAGCCATTGTTTTGGGCATTGTTCTGATTGGAGCCTTCAGTTCCGAAACGGCGCTCATGTATGAGCCTGTCCCGGGCCTCGTTTGTTATTCATTGCGTATTTTGACTTTTGACGTGGCTGCGGAAACTTTGGTCCGGCAACGCAACTTTTTGCTGTAGTAATGTGATGTTCTGTTCTGACAGGTTGAGTTGGACCTGCATGGCATCTAATCTTGCATGAGTTTGTCGGAACTGTCCTTCGGTGCGAATCATGAAATCCTCCATGCGCTGCATGAAAGTTCTGAATTCTTCGGGGCTCACTTCTAAGGGGGTTGGAGATCGTTGCACTTCGGCCGCCGGAGTAGGGGGCCGCGGTACGTGCCCTGTTCTCTGAGCCTGCATCTCTTTAATGAGGTCATCGATTTTTTTTCGGAGATGTGCATTCTCCTCTCTTAGAGCTTTAATTTCCTTCGAGTTACGCGTAATATTATCTTGATCCGAGTGCGGAATCAGTGGGTTTGGAGAGCCCGCTCCCCAGCTCACCTTGACGCCGCCCTTCTTCTGTTGTTTCTGCGGCGGCTGCTGCTGCTGCTGCTTCGGCTTGGCCGTTGACCGGTTTAGCGGCGGGAAAGAGTCATCCCTGGATCGGCTCTGGCTGTGATCTCGCACGGTGCTACGGCCTTGGCTCGAGGAGCGGCCATGGTCCCGCTCCGAGCTAAGCCACCTGGGTCGGCGCTCTCGACTCAGGTGCGGGTTCTGCTGCTGCTGCTGCGGTTGTTGCTGCTGCGGCAGTTGGTGCTGCTGCTGCTGCTGCTGCTGCCATTGTTGTTTCCGGGACTGCCGGCCGCCGTTCGTGCTGCCCCGGAGCTCCTCAGTAGTCTTGAGGCGTCGACGGCACTCCGTGGTGACGTGGTCGCCTTCGCACACCATGCATTTGGCCTTGCACGGGTGGCCTTCTGGTGGGTCGTGTGTGCCGCACGTCCTGCAGAGCTTGGTGTTCGGCGTTGGACAGACGTCCGAACGATGGCCTTGCTCTCCGCACACGTAGCAGATCTGTCTCGTAGGACGATATGGGTAGGTCTTGAATTCTCCGGATCGGTAGATGACCCACTGCGGGATATACGGGCCGTCGAACGTGATGAGCACCGTTTCCGACTTGCCCAGCATTCTCGCTTCCAGGATCTTCACTCCTTGTGATCGAAGCCGCAGCCTCGATTTCAGTAGGGCTGGTGATTGCCCCGGCATGACGCCGTGAATTACCGCACGCTTCAGGTCGTCCGGTAGGGCTGGATAGGTGTTGGTTGCATAGGTCTGGTCATTGATCGTGAGCTTTTCGATCTTCCTGAGCACGTCGCCGATGTCCAGGTCGGGCGTGCTCGCAATCATGATGTTCGATCCGGGCCGGAGTCTCATGATGAAGTCTTCTTCCTTGATCGTTCCTCCGCTGGCCGCGACGAGGGCTTGCGTTGCCTGGTCGACACGAATTTCGCTGATTTTTAGGCCTCCCTTGGGGCGATAAATGATTTTGATATCATCCTTCGGTAGCGGCGGCGGACGTGGCCTGATCTGCCGCTGCGCTCCCGCCAGATGTGGCTTTAATGTAAAGCGCGGCACGCCACTCGCTCGCGTCTCTGCTCCGCCAGCTGCGGCTGTCGGCGCTATCTTGTTGCTTGCTTCTTCCCGGGGATCGCCTGGCCCCTTCGAGCCTTTCTTCGAGCCTTTCCTTTTTAGGCGCCGTTTGTAAGAAACTAGCTGCCAACGATCCATGTCTTCGTCTTGCAGTGGGTCGATGTCGGCCCCGTCGTCCCGCTGCGGTGGCGAGGTCTCCATGGCCTCGGTCACTGCGTCCCCAAGTCCGGGGCTCGCATTGACCGGCGGCGCGGCAGGAGATTCGTCCGTACTTTCAATATTCGCCGAACCTTGGGCCGAGGTCCGGGTAGGTTCATTCATGATAGCGTCGTCAGCGTCCCGGGGTTCCATGCTGGCCGATGTCTAGACACGCAAGCACCGCACGGGGCCGCCCCGGGAGCGCGCTAGGCCTACGCTAGGCTCAGCGCTCCCGGCCGCAGGTGGCCACTCGAAAGTCCGATAAAAGTCCAAAAAATGGGCCTACCGGCTCAGGAGTGGTGTCGCCGTGGTCCAGGTGACGTTATCCGTCGATGTAGCCGAAAATTTTCGGTGGCCCACGTGAAAATTGGGTCGGAATCTTCGAAAAGACACGGAGCCGATGTGGAGTGCGTCCGTCCACATGCGAACGCCCAACGCGTCTCCGGCAAGTTTAGAATCTTTCCACTATCGCGGAAAGTGTGAGCTGGAGGTCAAAAATCTATATCTTCTTTGTAAAAGAGAACGTTATGATAAGTAAGGCATTACTCATCCATGGCATACAAAATGATGTCTGCCGTGAGGAAGCGTTTCATATGTCGCTTATACACAAGGAGCGGAGCTTGACCCTGACGTAGCATGCAAGTACACTGGCGTGCATCAGTAGATTAACAGTACGTGCAGGTCGAATGAATGTGAAAGGCAAAATTATCACAGCACGCAGTGAAAATTTCAGCTGAGGTGACAGTAAAAAGCGTGTGTTTGTCGAGTCACATCATCGTCCGTACCGATGTTCGCGTGCACTCGGCCCACCCTGCATGCACATGCCCCCCTGCCTTTTCCATGACAAAAATAATAACGGTGGTTTAGTTTGTTATACCGAGGGAGAAGTGGTAACCTCTAGGTGGTTTAGCCTGGCAAAGTCCTGTTATGCTATGCATTGGCCCTTTCAGTGGTCTTTGCCAGGCTAAACCATCGGTATAACCAAAGCTAAGCCACCATTAATTTTTTTTGCCATGGATAAGGGAGGCTGTACCCCATCTAAAGCGCTGTTAATTTCTTGGTTGACTTTGACTTGACCTTGCCGTGACCTTGACGACCGCGGTGACCATGGCTTGACGTTGAAATGACTTCGACCTTTGACTTTCGCAATGGCTTGACAATTGGTCTGACCACTGACCATTCGCAGGTTCTCCAAACTTTTAAACTGAAGGCTTGACCTTGGCTAAGCCTTTAAAGTCATGGGAAGTACACGGCGATCTCAGATCGTCGCCTCTAGCAGTGCAGCTACCCCTTCAAAAAAAAAATGATACGTAATGGCAGTGGTTGACAAGATGGCAGCACCGGGATGCCAGCATCGTCCGATATTTTTTTAGTTTTGCGTTTTGCGAGTAGTTATACATGCATATAATGGAATTGAGAAAAGTCCTCAATTTTTCTCTACATATAAGCTTTCGCGTGAAGACTAGAAGGGTCAGTGAAGAACGGAAACAGAAATATACTACTATCTACTACAGTGTCGCCGGTGCTCTCCGCCGTCGCCACTAGAGTCACTGGATAAGCGACTCAGCGGCAGATGGCAGCACACTAATCACGTGAGCAACTCAGTGGCAACAATGGGCGCGAACAGCTTTATTGATTGATAAAAACATTTATTGTTCTAAAGGGAGGTGATTCTCGAAGTCTTCATGGTTGACACCTCTGGTCCAGGGCGCCAGCGGCTTCTGCTGCCAGGCGAGCTCGTTCGACCAGCTGCACCTATGCGTAGACTTGAGGGCAGACAAACACGCGCCCTAACCTACACATACTACGTAAAATCCACTCGCCTGTATATGAGGGCCCATGTTTAATAAGCGGGGCGACACGAATCCTCCATCACACCACTTGGGCTTTCCAAAAGGAAACGGCAGTGGCAAACATAACGAATCCCAACGCGCAGAGCTTATCTCGTGATTCTTTGCTCTGTCCTGTTGATTTGCGCTGCTTTTTTTGAGCACGAAATGTTGTAGCGCCATGTGTTGTTACATTACAAAAGCAAAAGCTGCGCAGACCGCTTGTTTTTAACGTAGAGGCGCCGAACGCGGAGGAGCATGGCGCGTTACCTTATAAAAATGGTCTGTAGATAGTCTATAGACTTCATATCGACTCTGTTGCTTTCTATAGATATTTTCTCTCTTCATAGTCTGTAGACTGTCATAGACAAAGGTCTACTAAAAGTGTATGGCCATAAATCTATGGATTGTCTAAGACTATATGGGATTTGTATTACCTATAGACTATTGTCTGTTATTTGCTTATGGAAAGTCTATAGAATTCATGGATACAACCTTTTTCCGTAAAGTTCCGAGATTGAGTCCATTAAAAAATGGAGGCTGCTTAAGTTTCGCCTTTAAAAGTGGAACGCCACAGCGTGCTGCTGTCGCGTGCTGCAGCACTGCCAGGGAGTCCACGGAACGCCATCGCCCGTTCGGCGCGACGCCTTGCCCGTTAGACAAATCGCTCTGCTACGTACGATGAAACCGAAGCGCGGAGCGGCAAACCACGTAGAAGCGCTGCCAGGCACCTTGCCGAAACGCGCGGGACTCAAGTTGCAGTCGTAGTTCGTCGGCACATCGTTCTCGACAAACCTGATGCCACGAACGCCAGCATAGCTTCCGCGCCGAACGAACGGGCAGCAAGCCGCAAGCTTCGTGGTGAACGCGCTTTGGATGTGCGCTGCGTCGTTCCCCTCTCACCGCGTGATCCTTGCGTGCCCGCACGGCCCCACTGCGCCCGAACGAGACGAGCGGGAGGCGCTAGTGTTCCTGTATAAGCTCCTGTATAAGTTGCGCGTCTGTTTTCCCTCGCCGCTCCGAACGCCATTCTCCGAGAGGCGGTCACGATTTTCGTGACGTCAGGTGTTCAACTTTTCACGGGGAAGCTCACTTCACAGGCGCAGTGCCGAGCGACCCCTCGTCAGCTCGACGCCTCACGTGAGCCCACGCTTTCGGCTAAATTTCACACATTTCCCGTGCACACCTGTGGCGTCAGGTTTGGGTTTCTGCTGTGGCAGTGAGCAACACAGTTGTCAGCTATGACCGCGTGCAGTGTGCCAAACTGCAGCAACCGCACTGGAAACGGCAAATCGTTTTACGAACTGCCATTTGGAAGTTCGGCGGCCGGAGTGCGTCGGCGATTGAAGTGAGTTTTGAGAATAGGCAGCGTTAAGCGCAACGAAATATAAGTTAATAACAGATGAAGAGATGCTTTTTATTAAAATTTAGGTAAGCTAATAATATCAACCAGAAAAAGGTACTTTCAAGGTCCTTTAAAGATTCGTCATTTCACTGCATTTAGCAACGGGGTACATTTTGTAGAATGTTTTAGGCAAGCAATTGAGTTTGAATTTTTTTCTTTAGGTCAGACTCGCCTGTTCAACGCATTGGTGCTGCTTTAGTCTGCTTGCCTGCAACAAGTTGCAGAATCATTTTAATGTGGCTCTAGGGAGATGTGTTTTCACATTTTCCGTGCATAACTCGCACCGAACACGGGGCGGTGCTAGTTGTGAAAAAAGTAATTCATCGCAATACTCTTTCTTTTCTTAAGAGGCGCACAGAGGAAGACAAGACGGGACAGACTCTGTCCCATCATGAATGGGAGTGCTTGTTCATTTGAATTGATTTGCTCCATAAAAAAATAATCGCAGGCCGGTTTAGTGTTTTTCATCAATTTGTCTTGACTACTGTCTGCTGTGGTCCTATGGCGATTTTTTTTCATCCTGTATGCACACTCTCGGCAAATCACTGATTAGTTTTTGGCGTTATGATTAAAAAATTGCGATGGAGTGCAGTTTTTACGCAAATAAAAAAAAACAAGCCCAAGCGCTCTACCCTGCAAGCATATGTACGCAGCCCCTGTGCGCACGAGCGGTGGCTTTCCCGCACAGATTGAAACATGATGGCGGACCTTCGCGCAAACCTGCTCCCAGCGGGAGCATATACAGGAACACAAGGAGGCGCTGCCGTCTCGCGCGCCATCTGTTGGGTCAGTGGCGTACATTGCGAGAGGGAAGAGGAGTGCGAGGAGGAGATTTTTTTCGCTCACGGGGAGGAGTAGGATTTTTTCGCTCACGGCCGAGGCCCACGACACCGGCTTTTCTGCGACACGAGCTCCTTAACGCTGTCGCGTCGAATTGCGTTTAACATTGAAATCATTTGTGCAACACCCTTTCGAAATCGTCTCCCTTGAAGTCTAAGCACAGCTTCCAACGCTTCTTGAGGTCTTGGAAATAGTTGGAAAACGCTTCTTTTGGCAGGACTGTCAGCTCCTTTGTCGTGGCGTCTTGAATGGCCTCCATGCTCCCCATCCAGCGACATTTTAGGGCTCTCTTCACACGAGGAAACAAGAAAAAATTGCATGGGAAGAGGTCAGACGAGTATGGCGGATGGGGAAGTACAGTAATGCTGCATTTGGCGAGAAATTTTGTCACGCTGAGAGCATTGTGCGGCCTTGCGTTATCGTGGAGAAGGCTGCATTGTCAAGATGCCCATAAGTTAGGGCGACGGCGTCGCAGTGCATCACGCGTGTGTTGGAGCACGCGGACATAAAACTCCTGATTCACCGTCTGCCCTTGTGGGACGAACTCGTGGTGTATGACACCTCTGGCATCGAAAAAAAACTATCAGCAACGTCTTTGTTTTGGTCTTCTGTCGCCGCACCTTTCTCGACGCCGGAGAGCTGGTGAACCGTCAATCGGCGCTCTGCCTCTTTGTTTGAGGATCGTATTGAAAACACCATGTTTCGTCTTTAGCAATGATGCTGTCGACGAATGCCGCATCCTTCTCTGCTTCGTAGAGCAAATCAGTGCTCCCTGGTGCCCGCGTGTCATTCTGGTCCTGTTTGAGGGAGTGCGGCACAAGTCTGGCATTCAGCTTTCGTTTCCTGAAGTTTTCATGCAAAATTTGGTGGCGTGTTGTCTTACTAATGTCGAGAGCATCTGATAGCATGCTGACTGTTAATGGTGTGGTCCTGCTGTACGATTTTCCATCCGAGCCACGTTGTTTTCATTCCGTGAGGTTGAAGGGTGACCCTGCCTTGTGTCGTCTTCCACCGACGTTCTCCCCGAAACGAACCTTTTGTGCCACTGGAAAAGTCGCACCCGCGATAATGTTTCGTTGCCGTAAGCGTCACGAAGGCACTCATACTTACTTGTGGCTGTCTTGCCAAGCTTCACACAGAATTTTTTGTTTATACGCTGTTCGAGGTGGACGTCCATCTCTCCCCATTCACTCAACATAGAATGCGCAGACGGCTAGTGACAATGTTTATTTACATGTTGTGCCATCTAGCGGCGGCCACAGAAATTAAAAGAAATATTTCACGTTAGCCCGAAAAGAGGGCGCTAAACATACGCACAAACTATTGTTTTGGGTAATCATTTCTAGAAAATAAAATAAATCAGTCTCGAAACATTACGGACAAATGTTCTAGAAGTCTATGGACAGTCTATAGGCTCTCTAAAGAAATTTTTATAAGGGTTTGACAATGCGTTCTCTCGATGTGAGCGTACTTCTCTTTTGGCATTACGTGTTAAGTCGCCGTGAAACTTTCGCGTTGTTTAACCAAATCTGAAGTGACTCAGTACCAGCAAATATAGAGTCGGCGTAGCGAGTTCTTTATATAAAGGTCAATTAACTGCCGCAAGACCTTCGTTACATGGAATTTACAAATGAACAAGCTTCAATAGAAAATTGGAACCAGTTACCAGATCACATCGTAAACAAGCGTGACGCTAGTAAATTTAGAGACGCACTAATCGAACATTACATCAAATTAAAAAAAAACAACCTCATGCTTTGATTTTTACCATTTATTTTTTCTTGTTATTCTCTATTTAGCCTATCCGCCACCATGTATTGTTTAGAACTGCATTTTAACATTTCACAGTGTATCCCAGATCCTTTTTGCATTGTGTTGTATTTTACTGTATTAACATTGTTATTCTCTTTACTTTGTATTTCAACTGTTCCCCCCCCCCCTTATGTAATGCCCGAAAAGGGCCTTTAAGGGTACAATAAATGAATGAATGAATGACAGTGTTGAGGAATCAACAAACGTCGTGTTATCGAGGAATTTGCTATAGAGAGATTCGTTGCATTTACGTCTAACGGCTTTACACCTGGGATGCAATAGGGCGGTTCAGTTTGCGCGTTAGGGGCCGTACATGGGGGTACCCAAGCATGCGAGACGATATAGTGAAGCATGTCTGGCTACTCTGCAACTAAGTAGTTAAATGAAATGTGTTAGAGCAAAAGCTTTACTAGGCTATGTCGACGAGCTCTTGTCCGCAAAACGTGGCCGCAGCATTTGTAGAAGAGGTGGCGCCAAACGAATACTTGTAATCGAAAAACGACGATGTGAGGTTGATGTCAAAAAATTATGTAGATAGAGTGATTAGTTAATTAATTAGTGCCAAAAATGTCCAAAAAATTGGCGGAGCCATGACAACGTGTGGCGCCAAATTTAAAAACGAAGCGTGGCGCCAAGTGTGAAAACTCAAAATGGGCTATTGATGGAACTTGATTAAGTAAGACAATTAATTTTGGAAACCGGGAAATTGGATGAATTTACATCAGTGCTTAATCGAGTAAATCTGAGGAGAAGGGACAAATGAGGCAAAGAGAGTCAGAGAGGAAAAATTCACAGCGGTTACTCTTGGCTAAAAATGGAGTTCAGCAAAAAGCACACACACTTGTTCAACATCTAAGGCTCGTCCATGGCAGCTCCGCTACACGCTCGCCATAGCCGTTCTATATATATATATATATACCCACACGACCACGTGGCTATGACGTGGTACCACATGGTCATACGACTCCCCCATCGGACGTCATCGCGTGGCTTCACATCACCCCATCGGATGTTCTTAAGGTCAAAAGTGAACCCAAATGTGACCCAATCACAAAGGTTAACAAAAGGTCATGGGCCATGCTCAGGGTTCAAGGGTTCGACACCATAACTGTACCACATATGGTCGGCTAACGCGGTTGGGGTGAAGGTCGTTCAAGGTCATTATCCGGCCTACGCTGCGACTGCTTTGCCTAGCGTAGTGAAGCTTTTCGCTTCAAAAGAGGGGCAAAGAGAAACGAGGAGGTGCCAATGGCTTCGCATTCATGCAATGCGGATTACCGCACTGACCTCAAGCGTTTTTTCATTGCCGTGCACCTACACGGCGACCATCCAGGTGGAGTCAACGGCACGTGCTTTGACGAACGACATGACTGACTCCGAGGGCTTCGCCGACTTCACGGGCATGCTCCTGACGTACTCGGCGTTCAAGCGCCTTCCGGCCGCCGAGCGCACCAGGGTTCCTCCGGACCTCGGCCTCAACGCCGAGATGACTTTCTTCGTGTCGCACTGCCTCAAGTGGTGCGGCACGAGCAAGACAGACCAGCGTCGACGACCCGCCGGACGCTACTGGCACACACGGTCACGATGCCTCGTGCCCCTCATGAACATGCCCGAGTTTTCCGCCGCGTTCTCCTGCAAGGCGGGCTCCTTTATGAACCCCAGTAATAAGTGCACTTTCTGGTGAAGTTTCTCGCTGAACGCCAGGACTCAGGACCGCCCTGTTCGCCACTTTTGTGCCTAAATTGAATGTCAATAGTTTTTCGTACCGAATAACGAATAACTCTATTGCTACGCGCTACATATTGGTATCGCTAATGAACTCTCTCGTTTTGAACTGTAGTGAAAATCAACCTTGAGTTTCTTAAGTCGCTCAGTAAAACTTACGCGTGTTATAATTTTGCTATGGTACTTCGCCTACGGGTGCTTTGTTTTGCTTTTCTGCTGGTGGTTAATATTATTTTTATCGGTGTTCAGAATTGGAAATGAACACTTTGGACCGGAAAGCTGCAATCTAGAATTTGTTACGTCGCTGCGTAACTCACGGTATTATTGTGGCACTCAGCTTGCGCCCTTATTCGTGGTGCTGTGCAGGTGTTAAGAGCACTTACTGTACAACAGATCAGGTGCTCTGCTATTTAAAAATCCCGCTAAAAATACCTGTCTTCTCTGTCTCTTCTAAGGGAATAAGTTAATTACAGAAAAAGAATGTGGTTTTTATGCATCTGTAGCATCGAGTGCATTTGACGTCGATAATTCTCGCACCCATATGGTTGCCGTTTCCAGCAAATAAGCAACGTTATAGCGACATCATAGCTTCTTAAAAATAAAGATGATTACTGTTGTGCCCAATTATTTTAGGAATCTAAAGAAACTAGCGCGAGGCTGCTTTCAAGCTGACATTCGGATTCCTTTTCACAATGACATCTGCTCTTGGGCCTTTTCCTACTTGTACCTAACCTAAGAAGCCGCCATGAAACTGCTTTCCTCCCAAAACACAATCGCAATCTGTTTCGTTCATTTGAGAATGCTTTAACATTTATAGTCATTTATATAGGTTTCAGGGAGCATACTGAAATTGTCTTCCACCCAAAACACATTGGTAATCTGTTTGTGTTCCATTCAGGGTGTTTTAACCTTTATAATCATTTATATAGGTTTCGCGAATCATAGTGCGGGCAGGGTCGATATACGTAGTAAATTTCGGGAGGAAAAATCAATATAACAATTTGTTTATATTGATATTTTTGAGAGAGCAGCAGCTTTTTCTCTCAAATGGCTCCTCACACAGTGCGGGAATTAGCGGTGCGGAAAAGAATATCTTTAATGCAGGGCGGAAAGAATTTTATAAGCTTACAAACAAAAGCAAGATTTGCTAAGGTTCTTTTTTGCTTTCACTAAGCGAATTCACGGGGTAAAACCAAAGGTAAAAACTTTAGAAGTGTAGTTTTTGTATAAATTAAGTGTCAATTTCTTCAACCAGGGCAAGGCATTCAGCCCTCCATTTGTTCTTGCATGCAAGACGTCTGTGTAGCGCCGGTTTAAATAAAGTGTACTTGGGTAATCCCTACTACCGAGCTTGCATTTGCTGAGTAGATTCCAAAAGAAGGCAAACGTAGCAGGGGGCGGGAGAAGGTTAGTTGCGCGGATGAGATTAAGAAGTTTCCGGGGTTAATTGGAGAGACATGGGTGAGGCCTTTGCCCTGCAGTGGACGTAGTCAGGTTGTTGATGATGATGATGATGATGATAAATATCATACCCATCTCGATATGACGTTCTAGGGCGTGTGGGCGCCCTTCTGAGACAAGAGGAAGACAAGAAGTAGGTGGAGCGCGAGCCACGCATTGTTCCGCCACGCCCACATCTCGAATAGCCACCCGATTCTTGGCCGATCCCGCAGTGTGGGTATGTGCCATCTTTTGATAAGCTAACAATAACCACAACAACATCTCGAATCCTCGGCTTCGATTCAGTTTACAGAGTCCCACTCAGATCGGTCACAACCGCGCAACGAGGCTTTGAACCATGAAGCAAGGAGGACACGATTCCGAGCAGCGGCCGCAGATGCATGTGGTCGCTACCAGTCAGCGAGAGATGTGTGAGCAACTCCCTCCGCCTTCGACTGCGGCCGGGCTCCAACGACGCGCCAAGGAACTGCCACAAGTGCGCCGACCACCGACCGGAACGGGAGGCTCATCGCCACTGGTACACATAGCTGACACATCGAGTGTGTCTGGTCTTTCCGGCGGTGGCGGGCGGCGAGGCTTCCCCCAGCACAGGCTGACCACCTCCACGAGGGCATTTGGGACGCCCGTGCCAACTACAACCATTGCCTCGAGGCCCACTTCTGAGCTTGCTGAAACCTTGGAGTTTCTAGCACGGAATTTGGCTGAATCTCCTTCTACTCGGACATAGAGACTGCCTCTAAGACTAAAGGACGTCACACGAGAGCACCCATGTGACTTTCGGGAAGAGTTTAGTGCTGAACTGCTCGAAGCTGAGTCTCAAGGAAAGAAGTCAGATATATCTATGAAGACGTGCGAAACACGTGGTAGATTCGACCCACTCTCTAAACCCGAACATCTTACGAACAATCGGCAGCTGTGGACCCACGTCTAGTGCCGACGCCTCAGAAGGTGGTCTCCTCAAAGGAGCTGCAGAATGTTCTACCCAAAACAGGTACTATTACCCCCACCACGACGACGCGACACGTAGATGTGCTCCGTGGTATCCGAAATTCGGCAGCTACGTCATTGCCTAGACTTGCTCGCCACATGGAATCACGGGTCCCTCCAGCGTCAACATTGACTTTGCCAAAGGCAAGGCCACGAAGAAAGCCCGACCAAGACGCTGGCCAAGTGATGGGAGACGTAGCCTGCTACGGGGTGTGGCAAACCGAAATCGAGGTGTGCACCACGGCCAACAGCCAGAGGAGAACATATAACGATGGAGTTCCTGCGAGAACGGGAAGCCCAACGACCTTATTAGAAGATAGTCGGGAAGACGAGCTCACTGGCAAACGTCGACGCTGTGATCTTGTTAGCAGGGAAACGATGGTAATGTTTCATAATCCATCCAAAAACTGGCAGCCGGAAGAATTCAGAGGCAGTTCCGAAATGGCGCTGATCCGTGGCTTCGAGGACCTCTCCCGAGGAACCTATGCCTTACCCGACGGTCACGCTTTGGAGGTATGTTGAGAGAAACATTTTGTTACTTAATTCAGTTAGTGGAACCGTTCAGCTTAATATACGAACTCTAATAGAGAACACAAGATACTGACACCCAGTTTAGGTAACCTTGGTTTTCTTAAAACTTGCGCACCTTACTAAATATGTAGAGAAATGTGTCTGATGACTTCGATATATTACCAGTACAGAACGAATTTATATGTCTTTCCAAAATAAAAAAATGCACCACTTCAACCATTATGTAGCTTGCAGGAGGTACGGATTTCGATTCCCAGTGCTGCCGAGTACTCAGCGGTGATGCAACGGCTACAAGCTTCCCCTGTAATGGTGCTCGGCTTAATCAGGGTGGAGTGCTTGGGAAATAGGTCCCTGACCTCACCTTGAGCAAAACGAAAAAACCTTGTGCCAAGGCGCTCCTTCGCCAAAGCTGCCCTAGAGCCATAAAAATTCACTGTCATCATCATTATGTACCTTTCAAGAAATATTGCCCACGGCATTGGAACGTTTCCATTCTATTCAAAGACGGTCCATGCACGGTACAATTGATGTTGTGGCTTAGACGAAAGTAGGACGTTGCCTGTAATAAAATCTTGCCTTCCTTTTATTCCAGTTGACAGTGGACATCACCCAGAGACAGCGCGCGTCTGCTGTTGCGCCATCTGAAGGCAGCAGTTCACTCTCTTCATTCAAGAAGCGTGTGTCTGCGGCGGTGACGGTTCACCACGGAACACAACCGGTGAACATAAAGCCACAAAAAGCAACACTTTAGCCAATTTTCTCGGAATTGAGCAAGGCGCCAGAAGAATCGCCAGTCCGTAAACCCCAGCCGATAATGAATGAGGACCCCAGAAAGCTACAGAAGCCTAAGGAAGCAGGAAGCGATGTTGAGTATGGATGGCCAGTAGACTATGAAAGCTTTCTTCCTCATTCGAGAGAGGCTCTTAGCTACACTGAGCTCCTCGAGTACCGTAAAAAGCCGCGGAAGGCCTCTACTAAACGGGATGTAAGTCTATTCCAGTTTGAAGCCCAGGGTTAGCAAGGGGTCTCCCCTCCAATGGAGGAGTTCGTCCTGGATTCAGCGCCAGTGGTGCCCTCAACCCGTCACGTCAGCGCTTCGAAACCGATCGGCCCGTCTGAAGGAAAGACCGCGCCGCAACCCGAGAAGAAGCCGACATCTAAATCCGCTTCGCGACATTCGAGAGGATCACAGGACGGCATCAACCAAGAGCACGCAACGCCAGCAGCACATACCAAGCAGGTCGAGAACAAGATTGGGAAGAATCAAAGGCGATCTTCGACGCCTAAACGCCCTAGTAAAGATAGCGGAAAGGACATTTCTGCGCCACTCACGTCAAGAGGGAGTGATGTGTCTTCAATGAAGGGCTCTGCCACATCGCACTCACCAGAAAGGCTAGGTATTATTGTTGAAGAGTCAAAGCCTGCAGTATCTTCGGCGCGTCGCATTAGCTCTCTGGAACCTACACAGCCAAGCGCAACGAAGAACGCTGATAAGAAGTCTGAGATGACGCAAAATCAATCTTCGGCACCAGAAAGCCCAAAGATGGCTCAGGATGAGGATATTTTATCGCGTTCTTTTTCACAAGGGCTTGGTGCACGTTCACAAAAGGGCTCTCCTGAATTCAACTCACAAGACAGGCGAAGTACTGCGGACCCACAGCCAAAGCCAGCGGCATCTCCGGCACGTCGGGCTAGCCCTTCGAAAGCAATTGGTCCATCAAATCGACAGACCGCGCCACCGACCGCAGCGAAGCAGGTCGGAAAGAAGGCAGAGAAGACGGAGCAGCGAGCAAAGTCATTACAAAGTTTAAAGACAGCTCGCAGTGTGGAGAGTCTGCCGCGCTCGCCGCTTGAAGAGCGCGTCGAATGCTTTACGCATACTCTGAAGGACGTCCGTCCCCCTGATTCACCAGGCAGGCGAAGAATTGCTGTCAGGCCATTCGCGGCCTCCTTTCACAAGGAAGCGGATGCTGCGTTGTGTCTGCCGAGATCTTGCATAGCTACTGCGCCAGATTCACGGGCTCCGGAAGAAACTACGCCTGCTAAGCAGCCAGCCACCATCTGCTGTGAGCTCAGAAGAATTCCAATGGGGTCTTTCATTCTGGGAGTCAATGATATTCCAAACGACGACCACCCTGCGAGGGAACTGCCGCCACCGCTTCAAGTCTCCCCGCTTCCACATTTGCCGGAGACAGCCATTTCCAACAGATATTCGCCAAAGCAGCAACTAGCCAAAGGAACACGCCCATTCAAGGCCTCTGTGCATGACACCACAGCAGGAATCAAGAAAATCTTGAGAGATGCGAAACCATTAATTACCGTCAAGCAACTTACCGTACCTTACGCCAATGCATCTGAGAAGACACCGTCCACTATGGCTTTTCTTGTTGGCGTTACAACGAGGCTAAGCTCGGGAATGGACCCGCATTCTCCTTCCCAAGGAACACAGCCGGGTATGAGATATCCTTTTGCCTTCGAGGGAGAGGGAGCAGCAGCCAGCGTAATAAGAGCTTCGGGTTGCACTCACCCATTTTCGGGCGGCGTTCATGCTGCAGAGCAGTTGAGGAGAGAATAAGTAAGGTGACTTCATCAGCCCAAAAAGAGGCGCATGGGCCGCCCAAGGCAGCGCCCACAGCGCCACCTGAAGCACCGAAGCAACCCCTCCTCTCAAAGCCATCTTGCGATGTGCGCCCTCTCGAAATGCCTGCTATGAACAAAGCATTCGATGAGAGGATGCTTTGGGTCTACTCTCCAACACTGCCGCCAAAATTACCACATTTGCAAGCTAAACAGGCCCCTGTTACCGAAAAATTTCCGAGACCGGCCATTACCGAGCCTTCGAAAATAGAAAAAAATGGCATACGAAAGCCTGCAACACATGGAAATGAGGTGTTCCAAGAAGCGCTTTCCACCCCTGCAATGGCAGCTACATCGCAGTCCGCTCCTCCAGCGGCAATAGGGTTCAAAGAGAGCTCGCTGGCGCCTCTGCCGTCTAAGGGAGTCATGCTTCAACTCGCGACGCCTACTGCAAATATATCCAATGAGGCACTCCTTCCATCTGCCGGTGCATTTGTATCCCAGTCCACAACAGCTGCCGCAAAAACACCCAAAGGTGAATGGCTAATGACACTTAACACAAGTAAATGCAAATATATGTCGTTCCATCGTCGCCGTTACCCTCTTCTGTTCCAATACAGCATATCTAACGTTCCTCTCGATCTTCTCCAATCATACAAATACCTTGGTGTTCATATTTGTCATGATCTTACATGGAATACGCATATTTCAAACATCATATCATCCGCCAACAGAACACTAGGATTCTTAAAGCATCAGCTACGCTCTGCACCTCAGCATGTCAAGCTCCTCGCATACAAATCATTAGTCCGATCAAAATTAGAATACGCATCTCCCATCTGGTCTCCAAAGCAAGCATATCTCTGTAATTCAATTGAAGCAGTTCAAAACCGAGCAACTAGATTCATTCATTCATCGTATTCTTTTGATATCAGCATATCATCCCTCAAATCACAGTCCAGCCTACCTACCCTTGCTCATCGCCGCTACATTGCTAGTTTATGTTTGTTTCACAAGTTTTTTTACTCTGAGCTACGACAGGAACCCTACATCAGCGCACAACCACCACGCATCTCCCTCCGCACCGGCCATCAGCAGCAAGTGTCACGACCTCGCGCCCGCACCACTACATTTTCTTCATCATTCTTCCCCCGGACCGCGAACGACTGGAACGGCCTTCCCCGTGAACTTGCTGCTATCACATGCCAATCATTGTTCATCGAAGAAATCACGCGTGTACTTGCTTAGTGATAATCTTATATTTGTATAACTTTCAACTTATCTGTTAGTCCTTCTGTTTTTCATTTCTGTGTGCCCCACCCCTTATGTAATACCCTCTAACGAGGGTTTTTAAGGTATTAAAGTGAAGTGAAGTGAAGTGAAAGGGACAGCCCCAGCGTCTGCGCATGCCAGGGAGGGCCCAACCCCTACGGCGCCTACTACGGAGGTATTAAAAGAGGCAATTCTTTCATCTATAGCAGAAAGCATAGCACAGACTGCTGCGCCATCGACAAAAGCGTCAAAAGAGATGGCATCTGAGCCTGCCAAACAAGCCACAACACAACCCACGGCTCCTACTGCCAAAGTGCCCAAGGAGACAGGTCTTCCCTCTGCCGCAGAGGCCACACCGCAGGTGGCTGTGCCCAACGAAAAGCCAAAAGGAATGCAGCCTCAAGAACCACCTCAAGCAGCTCAAAAGCAGAACGTTTAAATACAGAAGATAGATTGCCGAGAAGAAAGGCAAGAAACTTCGGGACAGCTAAACGCGTGAGAGCGTTCAAAAGCATCAGTTAGAAATGATTATGTGCCGTCAGTCTTGCATCAAGAGTCGACCTCTTGTCGCACCAGAAAGAGGGTCTCTGCCTTCACTCGCAACTGACGGGCCGACGAAATATCGGCTTTATTCAATTTTATTTGGGCCCCGAGCCCGTCAGCGGTTCGCTCATAGGCCACTTGCACTCGTACTCGCCAAGATGACCGTGGGGCCTCCCACAGTGCCGCAGCTCCAGGCTGGAACCAAAAAAAGCAGACCCGGAAACCGGTGGCCCAAGGGACTCTTCACACATATTAGATACATCAAAGACATCTAACGCTCTCAAAGCAGCACAGGCTGCCAATGTATCAAAGGCATTCTCGGCACCGGAGGCTTGCACAGAACCGCAGATTAATAAAAAAGCAGGTTCAGCCGCTCGACTTCTCACTACTGAGGAAAAGGCGCGGCAAGCAACGGACCAGGCACAAACGGCAGAACGCGAAAAAACCTTGCTAAAAACGCGCACACTAATTTTTCGCTCACCACTCGTGTCCCCGCCATCCCCTCCAGGCTCGAGGGGTGCATTATCAGCGTCTGCTGCGGAGTCAGCAGACCAGCCAGACTCGAAGACGTCGCAAAAATTAGCAGCGCCTTCACAACCGTCAAATGCAGCTGGACCTCGAGCTTCGGCGGCACCATCTGCGACCACTATTGCCACAAATACAGGAACACCAGCAGGAAAAGACACAAAGCAGCCACACTCTTTTAGCCACTCAAAGCTTCTTGCCGCGGCAACCGATACTGACGCCAGGGCAGTGGCAGCGTCCGTTAAACCTGCTGCCACGGAGCCTGTAGCAACGAGGCCATACATCTTAGGGTATCGATCCCCGTCAAGGTCGTCTTTGGCGTCCATATCGGAGCAGGCCGCCCCACCTGTGCAAGTTACAAAGGCCTCTAAATGTACATTAAAGGAAAAGGAAACATCTTTGCCGAAGGGGGAGACGGAGGCCTCCTCTCCACCCAGGGAATTTACAGCTGCGATTGCGATTCGTAAGACTAGCAGCGAAGTAATGAAGTAATGCATAAGGCTCGCGGGATTCAGAAGTGTGACAAGCACCGAAATGAAACAGAGGCGGAGTACGAACGAAGGAAGGCCAGAGCTAAGGCTAAAGCAAAAGAGAAGGTAGAAGCCGAGAAAGAGAAGCAAACATCTGACGTGAAAGGCCGTTCAAGGAAATCAAAGAATGGTGAAGTCAGCATGACAAAACCACCCCTCAGAGGTAAGAGTGTGCCCCCAGCGATGTGAAAGGTGTAACTCTCGCCAGAAAAATGCCATCCTGTTGTTGCATCGGACCATTACGTTAAGGGCGAACGAGTCCATCGGCTCTATGGTGCATCATCGTACTGGTCCTGCTTATAATCTTTCTTGTCTTGGTCTTAGTGCTTTGGCTCAAAAAAGAACCCGAAGAAGCGACAAACAGTGTCTCACCAACCACCCACCGCAGTATCAAGACACACTACTGCTCCAAAGATGTTTGCAATGCTGAAGCTGCTTATCTGAAGTCCCTTATTAGCAAAAGCATTAAGCCCTGCGATAATTTTTACGAGTACGTGTGCGAAGGTTGGACGAAATCTCACGCAGTACCAGGCGAGGGGGCTGGTGCCGGGTTGGTGACGGACACCCTGCTGCAGGATAGGCTTGCCAGTGATATCGAGCCGACCTTGCTAGGAATACCTGACCCGGATGTCAAGACAGCCGCAGCATTGCACGAAGACTGCATGAGACGCGATAAGGTCGGCCAAGATAGTGACACAGTTGTCAACGTGGCACGAGAACTTTTTCAAGCCTGGGCAATAAAAGAATGGCCGATATTCAAAGGGAAAACTATCACAATATCGACGGCGTGGTTGTTTGCAGGATAGCTTGTACGGGACCTAAATGTTGCAGCTTCAGCCTCAGTCGGTGCCGGCGTTAGCCCCAATGTCCTCGAAGCCGCAGCTATCGAAATTGACAAACCCCGGCTGTTCTTCTCCTGCAACGACGCTTCTAGGCCAGCCGTGACGAATCTCTTCAAAGACGCGCTCATTGAGGTGATGAGTATGTTCGCGGCGGCTTCAGCGACCATTGGCTACGGCGACGTGGACGTCGTCATGGGGGTCTTCACCCGGCTCGCCTCGTCTCCAGCGATAGCCGCCAGTCCCGACACCAGCCCTCTCGTTTACACGAATGTCAAGCTGATTGAACTCGACAAAGGTTTCAAGAACATGCTAGAAGGAGTCTTCAACAGCATTGTTACTAACGACGGCACGACCGAGGTCGTTCTCAAGTCTCCCGACTACCTGCGCAACCACATCCCAGCCGCTATGCAAGAACTGTCCCCTCATGCCGTCGCGAACTACTTGGGCTTCATGGTGCTGGTCAAGGCTGCGCCCTTCTTCCCGGAAAAGTTCTCCACCCTTCGGCAGATCTTCGGCAAGGACGACCTGGATCGAACGCTTCCCGACGTCTCTCAGACGAAGGCACTCTGCCTGCTGGTCGTGCAGCAGGTTCTTCCCGCATGCTTCGCAAAGGCCGCCGTGAATCTTCGCGGCATGTCCCGTACTGATCTGCCTCTGACCGAATGGCTCTCTTGCCTAGAGTCCTCATTCGGTCGGCACCAGGAGCGAGTGGCGTGGATCAACGAGCTCTCGGCTCTTATTGTGCGCTACCGGCTCAAGCGGAACCGGAGGGTGGTGTTCTCTTCAAAGCACGAGCCGTGCGCGCCGTCTCCGCAAGAGATCCCGCGACGCAGCGAACAACCACTGCGGGTTTTCCACCAGGTGTCCATGCTGCAGTAGCAGAAGAGGCTCCAGCTGGTCCTCAAGACTGGGCAGGAAGTGCTGGCACTGAGAGGTGAGGCGCGCTCGGAGCTCGCCACCATCCCCGAGTATGACGTGATGCACCAGGCTGTCCACGTACCCATAGTGCTCTTCAACACGTCCGTAGCGAGCAACACCACCATGTTCTCATTCCACCTGTCCAGGTAGGCATCCTGCCCGGCCAGTGATATTAATGAAAAATGAGCTAAGTAGCAAGTGCCGCATGATCTAGCGATGCCGGTGGCACCAAAGACATACAAGGCGTTGCATATAATACAATTTGAAGGTGCATTAATAAGCACAATGTGCGAGAGATATGCTGGTGACATTTTATTGGAAGTCATCGGGGGTAAGCTAGGCGCCCGGTTTTCAGGGCGCATGGCTAACAAGCATATCGTGACATTTGCCAGCTGCAGCCTGCAGGCCATTCTCTAACAGGCATGTCGGTACAAGCACTGGCTTTGATATCTTAGTTTTTTTCGCATATTTTCTCTTTCGGCATAACTGCAGACTGAAAAATCTTTGGAATAGAGACAATTTACCATTTGAAACATTACAAAATATGGACGTAGAGGTGCTTGCCCTAGTAATACTGCTATAGGTTTATTTGCAGCACTTGAGTTTTTTTAAAGAACATGTAGCTTTTAGCTGCCATTCACCTTCGGCAACCTCGCCATGTAGAAGGCAGGCGGAAATCCTGGTACCTCTTCGTTTACATAGCACGTCTGAACAGAAAGACGGTCAATAAATGTACCAGTAGGATACACTTTGTATTTTCTACTTCTCAAACAGCGCATCAGGATTCAAGACAGTACCGGAGGGTGCTAGTGGCAGTAATATGAACGCACATATTCACTTTTGAAAATCCCGAGTGCGGGAGATTTCGTTGCTTTCGTCTTTGGTTTGTTTTTTGCCTCTGTATGTTTGGTTGCTTGCTGACTCCATGCTTTCAAGTGCGAGCTGACGACTCAATAACATAAATTTACATTAGTTCGGAAGGGAGCCGAGCGGGCAACGGAAGCCTGGCTTATACGAGCGGGGGCTGCGCATCTATAACTCTTTAACTACACCTAAAAGCCTCGTAATTTGCAAATTTTGAGTGCTTCTGCACCAAAGTCCTGTAGATATTCGCCCATTGGATATCACAGTCCCCGAAATCTGCTTAAATAGGAATATATTGATGCACATTGTCGTACCAGGTCCAAAACAAAAGCAAAGCATGTGTGGTATTGGAGAAAGCTGAAATATGAATGCAAGCCAGTTTGTTAAGTGAGCGACAGACCAAAGTTTCTGAAAACAAGTGCCATGAAGGCGCACCACAGACAGGGACACTGCAAATGGACACGATCGATGACGTTTTGATGCATTGTCATCTTAGACAATTTCTTTTGCGACAATGTGCCTCCTGGCATAGGGTATTACATCTTAGGCATGCGCGATGTCAGCTGCCGCGCTACAGTCACTTGGTGTGCTTGAAATGGCTACAAATTAGGAGTAAGCTTCCATCACCTTCTTTTTTCCGCAAGGTGGCCGTCCGACTCTACCGCGCCCTGGTGGAGATCCTCTTCCCCAGGAACATCTACGAGCAGGACGCCGCACTCGCCCTCACCGACGAGACGCTGCGGCACCTGGACGAACTGCTCTCGTGCTTCGAGAAGGACCTGCGCGTGCTTCCGGCCGGACAGCGCTGCCCGGTATCCGTCGACTCGGCCATGTTCCTAGGGGGGCTCCTCCAGCACGCGGCTGCAGTCAAGCTGAGCTTCCGTGCCTTCAGGGACCACCTGAGTGTGCGGCGTGTCTGGCAGGTGGACTTCCGATTCAAAGACCTGCCGGAGTTCTCGTCCGACGCCCTGTTCTTCGTGCACTACGCGTTGGACAACTGCGAGTCGGCGGACACCGTCTACGCCGAGCACCAGGCCACCTGGATGCCCGCCCGCTACCGCGTCAACGCAGCTCTGCGTCACGTCCAGGAGTTCGCGGAGCAGTTCGGCTGCCGCGACGGGCACCAGATGGCGCTCTACGCGCAGATGTGCCATGTCCTCAAGAAGGATTAGTCAGACAGACGCAGAAGCTGTGGCAGTGGTGTTGGTTTTATTGCCGTAATATGAACTCGAAATGGTTGCAGAATGCAGATGCACGCATTGAAACAGCGTAGTTAAGTGAAGTTCTTAAGAATATTCGAATAGGTGGTTTATGCGGCGGAAGAAGCTGATACGGCTGCCTTCGGTGTAAGTCGCAAACTTGTATGAGCTGTATGTGGGTTATTAGTTCGACATTGCCGGTGCTTGTAACAGAAAGCACTACGTTTACAGTTGTAATTACAGTCTATTCGAACATATCAGACTATACCGTTGCATATCACGCCTCGCGTTTTGGAACTCCTTATGTTTTTCTGAAAGCAGCGCACGCTACTCTATGAATACGCTGAGTAAGGTGGAAATCCCTTCAGAGGGCAACCATACAGAAGCCACACATGAGGCTTTGGGTACGTCCTCAGTAGACTACATGCTTTCTCTCTACGGCAGCTCATTATTCCTTTCGAGCATCGCTTTGCTCTGTGTTAACAGCAGAGTTTAATGCCATGCTCACTCTATGTTTGCGAGAAATGACGATGGGCGTTCTTCGACGGGCAGGCTTATCTGTATCTTTGTTCTCAGCGAGCATATCTCGAAAAAAAAGCACTATTCACATTAGTGCCAAGAGCAGCACCCATGCACGAAGAGAGGCGAATATTTTTTGTTGGAGCAAAAGACTCCAACGCGTTTTTTTTCTACCCTGTACAAATTTCCATGACTTCCATTACAAACAACCAAGGAAGTGTTGAATCACTTTGTTTAGAATGTTCCGACCACACTGGCAAGAATAAATGCATGCCTGTTTCGGATTCATGCAGTCTCTGCATTCTAGCACGTGCGTCTCTGATCCACCGATACCCTGCTGACTTTCGGCGAGGAGCTTTCTTAGGTATAGCTGCCATTGAGAGAACATCGAGGTGGCAGTAGTAAGCAGTGATCTTCCTTCTCTTTTCTTTCGAAGAGCTCGTGAGGCGCATCTGGACTGAAACTACAAGTTCCTCAAGAGCGGTACACGACAACGGACGGACCGACTGACCGCCCGCTCTGTGGGCGAGCGCCGGCGCGCCGGCCATCAGATGAGGGGATAGGATACACACGCGAGGAGAGATGGATGCGATGAATTACAACTGCAGACTGACACATACAATGCGAACTATGGGTTAAAGAGCTAAATAATTCTTTACAATAAATGTGTCATTCCAGAGCAACCGAAAACAATTTGAGCCGTTCGGCGAGAGCGTGAATTCCTTTCGCACTTTACTGATGACGGACAGATGGTGTCAGAGCCGCCCCTGCACGAATTCGGCGCACGGATACCTCCTCCTGCCGAGTAAGACTACGGGGGAGAGGGTGCGAACACGGAGGAATTAGAGGGCGTGTTCGCTTTCGCAGAACTTCGAAATCGGAAACATGGGACAGGAATGGATCTGGGGAAGAGGGGAAGGTGATGGGTCGTCTGATGTGTCAATATGAGTCATACCATACGCTTGAATGTTATGTGCAATCTGTAAAGTGCGTCTAACAGCCTTATGCTGCTTAAGGGCGGCGCGGGAGTTGGTGTAAATATGAACTGTATTGAATGTGGGAAGGAGCGGAAGGGAAGCAATGGCATTGTAAATGGCTTGAAGTTGGAATGCCATGGTAGTTAACGTATCCGCGGTATACGTCGTGTGATAGTTGAGATGCGGATGGGAGGGACTGTACCAGGCCATGTCGCCCTTACCTGACGCTGCCGGTTTGAAAGATATCCCGGTCGACCCGCAGAGAACTAAGACTCGCTCGGACGGTCAAGAGGACAACAGAGCTGGCAGAACACGTGGCAGCTCGAGCTTGGCGGGCGACTCTTCGTCCAAGTCCAGCGAGGCACCGGAGCAAGCTGCGACTGGAACGACAGTTAAGGAGCCACCATCCTCAGAGGCCTCCGGAATTTCAAACCACCGCAGCATCGTTCCGTGGAGAGGTGTGAGCGTCCCTGACCATTTGTCTGAGGCTCCCGACCACCAAGAGCTGCCCATTGCTGACATCAGTGGCGCACCTTCAACGACAGATGCGTGCCACATTCCAGCAAACTCTGCCGAATCTAAGATGAATCCAAACCGTTCCACCACGAGCAGCGTCCTTCCAGCAAAAGGTACTAATTTCCTGTTTTAAAACGTGAAAACATGAAAGCAATTGCTTTTTAAGCATTGGCAGCAAACAGGAGAGATCATATTGTGCATTCAGTTGACTTCATATACGTGGGGCACGATGGTTGGATAGTTGGTGCGAACTTCATTTGAGCCACTTCAGTGGATCTGGTGAGGGTGGTAAAGGGGGGGGGGGATAAGCAGGATGGCGACAGGCTCTCGACCGGGCACTGTTGAGCCGCGGTGACCTTCAACCACGAATCACGGGACGGGCGGTCTTTACGTTGTGCCACAGCTTGGCGTCGTACTGCCGCGGCATCCAGTCCGGCCGTATCACCCTTCTTCCCATGCAGCGCCAGTTCGTAGTGCAAACCACCGCACGGTTTTTTTTTCCTGAGACGGAAGTAGCGGCGCACAGGCTCGACAGGCTTGCCAAACAATGCCAAACACGTCGTCGTGCTCCGTCATTGGCGGATGTCTGCTCCATCCGCCATTGCTGCATGGGTGTGGCCCGCTCTGGAAACAGCGCCATTTACGGGCGCTTCTGTCGACGAACAACGCGATGTTATTTTCCATGACCTACTACACCGGGTCCAGCGACCAATGACAGACCACCAAATGAGACCAAAATGAAAATAAACGTCAAAAGTACGGTCCCTGCAAAATTTTCACACTGAAAGCTGTCGCAGTCAAAAAGCTGCTTCGAATCTTGGCGCTCAGAGATGATCGCAGGGTAAAAAAGCAGCCGTTCTCACGGTTTCTGCGCAAAACCGTTACACACCTCACTTCCAGACATACTACACCACCGTATGTGGTTAGAAGTATACAACTAAATTATATAATCCCTTTGGGACTATTGTTGCACTGCTATCGCCGTGGAATACCAGTGGGTTTCTTTTACGGCTTATGTGGTTTAACGTCCTAAAGCTACTCGGGCTACGATGGACGCCTTAGTGGAGGGCTCCGGATAATTTAGATCACCTGGGGTTCTTTAACGTGCATTGACATCGTCCAGCACACTAGCGTTTAGCATTTCGCCTCCATCGAGAGGCGAGCGCCGCGGCCCGGGTATAATCCGCGTCTTCCGGACCAGCAGCCGAGCACCATAACGACTGAGATACCGCGGCAGCTGGACGCCAGTCAGAGCCACTAAACTGTTTGCTGGCAAGTTAAGAAACGTATGCTTTGTGACGCATTTCTGTTCTTTCATGACAGAAGCAGTGCCCGGAGGCCGAGACTCTCCCTTGCCCGAACGAGGCCTCGGTGAACATAGCCAGCCCGTCCTGACGGAACCAGCTGTTGCACCCGAGGCGCCACCTACCGTGATCTTTCCACAACTGCAACCCTCGTCACCGGCAGTGGGGGATACGGCGTTCCCTCCTGGAAAAGACGTCAGCGCGGTCTGTCCAGCACCCAGACCTCAAGAATCGGTAAATGACAAGAGTCGGTACTGTTACGGAGTACCCGGGTGCGACCCCTACCGCGGAGGCCGCGTTTCGATGGAGGCGAAACGCTAAGGCGCCCGTGTGCTGTGCTATGTCAGTGCTATGTCAGTCGAGGTGGTCGGAATTTTTCTGGACACCTCCACTACTACACCTTTCTTCCTTTCTTCTCTTAATGCTTCCTTTATCCCTTTGCTTACGGTGCGGTTCAGGTGTCCGCCAATATGTGAGATAGATACCGCGCTATTTCCTTTCTCCCGAAAAACCAATTTCAGTTGCCTTCTTTAAGCGCATACACAAAGCATTCTAGTTATGCTCTGAGAAGTGTTGTTATACTGTAAGGGAAAGTTGAAGGGAGCGCCGGCATATTTTGAATCGCATCGCATCGCGTCGTGTTCTCAGGAATGGGATAATCTGATTGTTCAGAACAGTATGATTAGGAAGCCCAAAACTTTGTACGTCGTCAGCAGCCAGCGACGCGGCTTAAGGAAAGCACAAAACCTGATTCTGCCGTCCAGAACAGAGACTTGCCGGAGTGGGACGGCACAGTAATCCGTATTGTCTGTACACTGCGACTCACACTGGCAGCGATTTCTTGTCATTTAATTGAATCACCGAAACTTTTTGATGTGTTTCTTCTATGTACAACGACTTGCTATGGCAGCTTGCACTGAGCCGGGCCTTGAGGGCACGCAAGTGGGAGGGATAATGCAACAGGGGTGTCTAATTACAAATAAAAGCTTTAAAAACGTGTAATTCTCATCATCAATTGGCCCTTCCGCTTCAGCTCCAGGCTTTGCGTTACCAGCAGTTTAGGACTGCTCCTTGCTGCCGTGGCTTAGTGTTTCTGTATATGGGAGGAGCCACTGATTTTGGTGCATGTAATGGTGCTCATAACTGGCTGGTTTTTCCAACGGGATATTGGTCCTAGGTGATCGCCCACACGCCTCAAAGGAGGCAGCACGTTGATGTCTCGATCAAGATTAGTTCCAAGATGTAATCAATGGAGGTGTACGGAAACGCCGAAGAATTAGGGCCATATTGGTGACGAAAACAGGATTTTAGAGGAATCTATAGTTTCAATTAATTTTATTGAACGACTTCAAATAGAATATGAACCCGACTTTACATTGTACCACAGCATGTTTGTGCAAACACAGCAAATTTTCTAAACTGACGTTTTCAGAACACTGTCGCCCCGTTTCACGCTTTTAAACCATAAACCAATACATCCACGCGCGCGTTTCCCTGTGACTCTACCCGAATAGTGTGACGCTGCACTGCACAGGTAAAGAAGTTTTCAGATTTAATTTTGTCTACCGCGATGTGTTTTTTACATAGAAAAAAAAGCCGTTAGTTTTGTGTCATGCTTCACATGAATTCAAATAAAAAGCAAACTATACCGCTCTCCTGAGTCCTTGGTAATGCTGGTGCACTGGTTTGAGCATGCCCTTCATATGCTGGAGGTGTGGGATCCGATCACAAGCAACGCGGGCAGCCACCCGTTTCCCAATGAGTGCAAGCTTCTTTTGATCTGGTGCGCAGCTTCTCTGCTGTGATATGCATGCGTTCAATTAATCTCGAAGCCCACTTTTTGCAGATCAACCACGTTAGCAGTGGTGTGCTTTGGCCTTGCTGCATTTGAGCAATTAAAACCAAACAACAATCTGACGTTATTGCTATCAAGCTGTACGCAGTTTTCGTAACTGTGGGAAAAGAATGTTTTTATTACTGTTGTCAAGCCTTATCTTAAATGTACCACTGTTTGGAGCCTGAGTATTCAACCCCTCAGGTTGGCCTGAAACAGCTTCGTACATGCGGCGTTTCAGTTGTGAAATATTTAGTTATTTATTTGATTACACTCAAGCCCCAAAGGTGAAGGACTTCAATCGGGAGCGGGTTACAACACTTAAGAGATACGAAAAGAGCGAAATATATGTATATAATATAAGGGAGGTTTACGAACACTACGGCCGGTTGAAGCCCATATTTTTGTAGCCATTTCATTCTCGAGCTAATTGCATCACTTGCCTCGCGAATAAACTTGTTTCTACGTTCGTTCAGTTTTTCCCAGTTCCCTCTGAGGGCTCGCCTAGAAGACGACTGCTTCACGTCTCACCCGAAGCAAGTGAGGTCCCTCGTTCCGGACATGAACGCCGTAGCCATCTCATTGGCCACACTGCTGTCTGTGGCGACACTGGTGTTGGTGCTGTTTCTCTTACCTGGGAGCAGGCGCAAGAGTGGCGAGATTAAAGTATGCGGAACACCCGGGTGCGTCGAGCATGCCCAGGCTTTGGGCATTGACACGAGCCGTAGCCCTTCAGCCTGCGAGGACTTCAGCGCCTTCATCTGCCCCGGCTGGAAGATTGGGGATGAGGACGTGGTCGCAACTGTCTATTCCCAGGCCATCCTGATTTCGATTATCAGCCTGGAAAAGATGAGCCTGAACGCCTACGAAAGGGAGGCCGTGGTCAACAGGCCGCTCAGCATGATGCGCGAGTGCATGCACAGGTCTAGCGACGATGCTGACGCCGTGATGAGTCTGCTCGAACTGGTGAACAGAACCAACTTCGCCTGGCCCACCCTGGAGGGCGAGCACGGGCCGCCAATCACAGACTACTCTCGGCCCCTCCTGCTGATCCTCGAGCTCTCCGTGCTCTGGGCAGTGCCCTTGTGGTTCCGAGTCTGGGTGCTACCTGCAAAGTCCCCTCTACAGCGGAGGCGGGCAATTGTCCTTAGCCCCTCTACGCTCCCGGCTATCTGGCGCGGTCTGCACGAAACGCTGCTGTTGTACGAAGACGCGTATTCGATATATTTGAGCTACTTCAACGCAAGCATATTCAGATACAGACCACCTTCGGAGTCTTTCGCGTTCTTCCTCAGAACTGGGGTCAGCGTCCAGACGCAAGTCTTGAGCCACCTGAGCGCCGCCTTTCATGACACGTACAAGCAGCCGAGGCTCGTGGAGATGCGATGCCTGCCAACCTGGATTAGGAAAGTGGGCGCAGAAGAGTGGGTCAAGGCCTTCGGATCGGTTTTCGGCACCCAGCAGAATATCACGGTGAGCGACCTTCTCCTTGCGACACACGGAAATCTCCTCAAGGCTGCAGACTCCATCTTCAATAACAACACAGCTCAGGAGGTTTTCTTCCACATGATTTGGTGATTTGTCCAGGCAGTCGGTGCTGCAACGAGTAACAAGCTCTTCCTTTCTATGAGCGAGCACCGAAGCGGGAGGTACTTCCAACGGATCGTCTGCTTCGACCACGTCGCCACAACATACAACGCCCTTTTGGCGTCCATTTATAAAACACTTATGCCACCTGCGGAACGGCTTTACATCGTCGGTCTACTTGAGAACGTCCGAGCCGTCGCCCTGGAGAAGCTGCGCTCATACGCCAAACTTGACGCGAAGGCAAGGAAAGTTTTGGCGGTGGTGCTCGAAGACATGTCCATCGTACTCTGGCCGGAAGGTGATTTCGGAAGACCGGGCGGCTTTGAGGAGTTCTACGGCGAGCCCTACCGAGGAAAGCGTGGTTTTTTCGGGGAGTGGAGATGGAGTCGCCTTCAAATGCAGAACCGCAGCGCGACGCTGTTCACCAGCAACGAGTACGTACAACAGACTCGTCTCGTACAACCCCATCCTCAACACCATGTCCGTGTCCATGGCGGCTTTAAGACCCCCCTTTTATTACAAAGACGGAACTAGCGCCATGACGTACGCAGGTCTGGGCTTCATTTACGCTCAGGAAACCTTCGAAGCACTGGACATGTTGACGCACTGGTTTAATGGCGGCACTGTAATGAAGCCGACAGACGCGCTGGAGACCTCCGCGCTGTAGAAGGGCTCGTGGTGCCCGGCGGCCGTAAATAACAGGTTTACGTACCCGGAGCTGCCTGCCCTTGACGTCGCTTACACGGCGTACGTGAAGTTCAAAGATAGGGACTCTGATTTGCCATTGAAGGGCCTCCCACATTTCATTCCTGAACAGATCTTTTTTTCCACCTTCTGTCACAGCAACTGTTACTTTGAACTTTTGAAGAGACTGAAAGTGTCGGAAGTTTGCAATGCAGCGGCACAACATTTCGATCCCTTCGCGACGGCCTTTTTTTGCCCTGCTGGATCTGACATGAACAAGAGCCCCAAGTGTGTTTATTCCTGATGCACTGGAAATACTTAACTGATATGCACCGCTGAGACTGATGTATTTGCGGCATAGGCGCTTATTTGGTTGCAAGTTCACAACTCTATGACATTTGTTCTTCCACACATAGCCTTTGAATGCGGACAAGAGGGTCATGCCGCTAAAACATGAAAATTGTTTGGCGCGCAACGGCAACACCACCAGTATTTTTTTCTCTTTTGACCTGAAGCTATCTTTGTATATGTTGGAGTCGTATACTTGACAGGGCGGATAACTTGTAACGATACCCAGGTTTTGAGGCATTTCCCTCTGGATTAGCGCTAATAGTTTACCATGACTGCTAAGAGCAATCAGCCGTGCTTCTTCCCGCCGGTTTTTCAGTTCTTGCACTGATGTTGATCATGCGTAGAAAGCTTCTTAGAGATGCCGAATCATCTTTAACCGATGCGCTGCGCGCTAGATGCGTTTTTGTTTAGTGGTTCTTTTGTGCGTGCGTTTATGTGTGTAATGATTTGTATGAGGTGTCGTTCCGTTCACATGTCATGCCGAAACTGCAAATGCGAACTTCCGTGCTATAATGTAAACAGTGCTGATGGCCCAACGTCGGCGGCGTTTTTTGAGAACTCGAAAAGACAATGGTGCGGTCGGCTGCTGTTACGTGCCAATGTAGTTCATTGACTCTGTGTTGCTTCATGAACACTTTAGCGTACTTTCTAAATATCTGGAAATGTTTTTTGGGGCAAGCAACGAGTTTCTTATGCGGTCTGCAACCTGCATGGTTGCCGACTGTCATTTTGACACCCACCACACTGTGCCGGAGATGAGGAGAAAGGCTGGTGGAATTCAGAACACTCATTATTCACGTCGGAAGGTTTAATTTCCCAAATTAGCTGCTCTATCCTAAGCTATGCGCAGATAAATACCGAGTCTGATTTGCTGAACATGTTCAAATCTATGGTAACACTGGGCAAGGACTTAGTTATTACCGCACATCTTCAACCAGCAGTCGGCGACATTTGTATCAGCGATAAACTCGAGCTCATGTCGAAGCTGCCACCAGTTGATTCGACTCAAGGGGTGCTGAGGCCATAAAGCCTTCTTTAAATCGGAGGAGAATAAGAAAATTGGAATTAAGCACAGTATGCCAGGAGTGGAGCGATCAAGCGAAGACAGGGGGTCGCGCAGAGGATGTTCACTAGAGACAGACAGAAATGAAAGCTGTAAACACATTCATTCCTGAACCTAGACCACAAGCGCACCTTCTTCCCCTGAAAATGCGCCTAGAGCGATTGTCCTCACCCCGTAGAGTATCTGTTACGGGTCCAATTGGACTTCTTTTTGGAAATGTGGCGGAGAGTTTGAAGCATGCTTCACTGCCTCCACCGGTTGGCCCGGTATTGCACTACCTCCGGGATCGGCCTTGTCTTTAGCTCGTCCTTACTATCCTGTCTTTCTATCCCATCTTTCAACTCTCCTACTATGTGCACGTGGTAGCGATTGTGGCTCAGCTTGAGCTAGTGAGCAGGCCTGTGCACTTTCCTTTTCTTTCTTCCTGGCAGCAACAGACAGACTCACAATGCGCCGCTCACTGCCCGTCATACAACAGCGCCCAACCCACTTTTATCCAGTCCAGCTTTCATAGATTATATATTTTTTTCTGCCACCAACGCCTCATGGTGGCAGGTGTCATACAATGAAATAAAAATTAAAAAAGCACCGAGAACGACAAAGAGAACGAAAAGGCAGGTTATGTTGTCATATACAATGTCTTATAAAACTCGCGAAAGACGGAATAGCAGAAGGAGGCATAGAAAGAAGGCAAAGGCTAAAGAAAGGAAAAGAAAAACAGAAGGCAGGAAGATGATTAAATTTGCAAAATGGGTGTCTATTTTAACGAGGTGGCTGATTTATTGACAAGGTCAGCTCCCAGTGCCCCTGTAGTCTATCCCGTCCCTCACTTCATTTTGTTGTAGACTTGTCGTTTCCAGCGGTTCCAGCATATCTCAGAGAGCTTGAGTGATCCCTTGCTCAACACCGTGGACTGTCAACGTTTAAAATACCCATGGAATTATCGGTCGTGTAAATCAAGGCTGTGGGAGGTGTCAGTTAACAGCGAAACAGCGCAAACACAGGACGGAGAAAGGAACGTACAACACAGGCGCTGACTTACGACGGATGTTTATTCCAAATGTGCACGCACATATGTTGTCTCGAGGCAATCGGACGGCTGAGCCAACGTCAGGTATGGTGTAAAGAGCCGGATAAAAACGATAAATTCTTAAAAGCTATAAATGTTTTAACAAGGAATGATGCCTGTGGGAAGGGTGACATGAGATAATGAAAACAACAAGATGCAGGGGAAGGATGAATAAAGGGTATGCGGTTGGGTAAAAAAGAAAGGAACCTGGCTAGCACGTAATGTAAAAGAGTTCAAAAAGTTAAAAACTGAGATACGATCACTTGTCTAGATAGGCAATCTCCTTTGACAATAGGTTCAGGGATGGACCGTTGAAACACGTGTCACCGCGATTTTGAATTAGGTAAGCTTCATGTATTTCTCGTGTGAGCTTTCCGTACTATCTTTTAAAAGTCTTTGTCTTGTCAAAGGCTAGCAGTGTCGGTGACTCTTCTGCGATGCAGAATCCCACACATAAATTCGTACTTACGCAGATGCGCGTTCGCTACGACAAACCTTTTTGACTCATATGGGGAAGTTGAAACAATAGAACATTTTATCATCTCTTACCCGTGGTACGCATTTCAGAGAAAGCAGTATTTCGAGGTCCCTCTTTCTAGGTTAGGACTTCCTCTGTCTCTTTCAGTGCTTCTCTCGTTCGGTGCGAGCGCCAAGAGATTCTCGTTAAATAGTGTTTGCGGCTACCTTCATGATCACTATTGCAACTGGTCAATTACTATAAAATTCTGCCGCATGTCCAAAAAGTGTATTTTATTCTATTCCTTGTACTTCAGGTTTGTTTGATGTATTCGAGTTTGTCAACAATTAATTTTTTTTCTAGCTTCAGTCATTCCACTATTCTACTTCGCCGCCTAGCGCCTTTTTTTTTTCTCCCGCGCAAACTCTTACTCGCGATTCCCCGCTTTACCTTGGCCAATCCCCCCGCGTGGGTATGTGCCATGTTTATTGAGGTAAATAAGAGCAATAACAACAACAAATATAGAAACCTAAATGCTTTCCGGATGAATAAGAAGTACGGTGGCAGCCAGAAAGTCCGTCACAATTGCAGCGGTTTGCTCGACCAGGGCACAAGCTCGGGAATTTTTTAGGAGTTGACAAGCATTTGCGCCAGAACACGTTCATATGATGCAACGGTCTTCACTTGCAATAAGCGACGCTAAAGAATAGTTACGAACATAATGAGAAACTGAGTCACAAGTGTGTAATCTATAGGCTATATATGGGGAGCCCAGGACATGATGCAGTCGAAACAAAAAGAAAAATGACCATGGCCCGAAAAAAAAGGGGGAGCATATTGCGTTCATCAATTCATTCATTCATGGCTTTGTTTGCCTGCTGGCGAGTATGTGTAATTTTTCGCGGCCACAGGTGAGGTCGCAGGATGCGGGGCGGTCTTGGACTTCAGTGTCACCGCTGCACCCCCAACGCTTATTTTGCTGCTATAGTTTTATGGCAGTGAAATTTAATTTGGTGCAAAGCATGCTTGCCAATTTCTGCTTTTTTTTTTATCAGTATTGTTACTATTTTTTCCGCGATCACTTGAGCACGTATTGTTGTGTACTGGGTTTCAGTTTGTTTGGGTCTACTTGTATTGGATTTGGCCTTGGTTATGTGCATCTGTACTTCATTAGTGACTCGGATTATAACGTGATTGTTTTATATCAAAACCCATCCCGCCATGAATAAAACGACATTCGTCATTCGTCATGTTTTTCTGAGTCTCGACTCACTTCTGGGCGGCCGTCAAGGTCGATACCACACCTATTATTTGCTGCGGCGTAAATGTAATACATATTACTATGTATATAAGACATTTCTTTATCTCTCCCTCAGGGATCTTCTTCGGTATTTAACTAATATGCTCCTAAGCCAGCGTTTTCATAATTAACTAAACTGACTGGTTAAAAATGCCTTCGCTAACGCTGCGCAGGCAGGAACTACCATTTTTTTCGTTTAATTTTGCGCTGTGCACTAAATAGGCTTATTCCTAATCAATAATCATCTCTAATCGTCGATCACTTTTGGCAAAGGACAAAATTTATTCTTTTACATCTACTTTCTGCCCTGGACAAACATGCCAAGAAGAAAAGGTGACGCGGACAGCCGCCGCTTTTGGACACGCGCTCGGCGCTAAAGGAAGAAGACGCGATATAGAAGAAGAAGCCTGTTTGCTTTGCATTCACCGTTGCCTGGTTTTCAAGCGCCTCATCGTATCTAAACTAAAATCAAAAACCCAGATAGTCTTGATTCATCTATATATATTATTCTAGATGAAGAACAAGCCGGAAGACGCCGCTCCATCTGCTGGTAGAAGAGGGTCTGCAGCAGTCGGGATGGCCGGGACGCCAGGTAAACATGCGGAGGAATTTGCCACCGGAGCCAGGAGGCTGTCGTTGCAGCCGCAGTCGAAAAATGGGAGGGAAGTGGAAGACCATCCTGGGCACTACCTGGCGTCAGCCAAGGCTCGGAAGTCCACGACACCTGCGCAGCAGACGGTGTTTAACCAAGTACAACACGATGTCCGCTCATCTCTAGGCATGACCAATGCGACGGGAAGGCCGCAGGAACTGCCACAACTGATGGCAATGGTCGGAATGAATGGTTCGCGGAAGTCCCGGACACCATCTCCAACAGCTCCCAAGTCTTTGACGCCACCAGCGTCAAAGCAACGACGAACACCTTTTCAAAGCATGCCGAACGGAGCCATGGTGTTCCGGAGGCCATCGAAACGCACCGAAGAAAAACCTACCGCAAGAGTGTCTATGGATTTTGATGGGCGTGCCTCAGCTCAGAAACGGCCGCAGCACGCTGATGTCCCCGCCATTTCCTCCCATGAGGTGAGGGGTATAGCCAGTGGGCGCAGGAAGTCTATTATTTCGCCAACATCGCGAGCCAGTGTGCCCGGGCGGCAATTTTCCCAGGAGAATGTTCCTAAAGGTTCCCTCGCGAGGAGAGTCTCCTTCCCGCTAAAAATTGTAGAGCTCATAAAGACGGTGCCACGCTCGACGCCCTCATCTAACGGGGACGAACAACGCTCGGGTGCGCACCGCGAAACGCAGATGGGACGTGGCCGTCACTCGCCAGCAGTAGGAGACTTGGACATACTTGCCGAACGCCGACGTCTCAAGGGAAGGGCCCCTGAGCGGCTGGACACTTTCAGACGACACTCCTACCCTGCTGCTGGTGCTGGCCCCGCGAGTTCAGCCAATAAGGAGCACGCTTTGTGGGTGCAGGATCCAGCCTCACCTTCGGCAGCGGACGATGCCCCTAGACGGCCCGTTGCCAGCATTCTAGACGGGCAGCTCACTCTCGCGCTGAAACGTACCGCTGCTCTTTGCGTGATGATTGTGGCACTAGCCACAGCCCTGTTCCTTGCCACACACTTGACAGGACTCGACCAGATCAGGCAGCCCATCACTCTGGTGCCGCAAGAGACAGGGCCCGACAATTATGACGTCAACCACTCGAAGGCCCTCTTACAGCCAAGTTTCGAGGCGGAAGAGTGGACTGCACAGGCGGGAGCTGACTACGGCATCGTTGGCCCCTTTAGATTGTATGGGCACAAGAATGCAGTCTCGAATGCCCAGACGAAAAGTGAGGTTGTCACGGATGACTGGGAAGATGGTGCGCGTAGTACCAAGCGTCCCAACTGAATGTAATTGTTGCTAATATCTCCTGACATCTATGATTTGGAGCCAATGAGGACCGTCACGCTCAAATTTCTTTCTGGATTAGTGAATTTCCTGTCGCCCAGATCCATCCAACAGGCCTGCTGAACTGATCCATTTGAAAAAGACTAGATTTCTCCGTTACACACCATTCCGATGTTCGCCTGCCATTTGTGCGAGGTTGCTGCCAGCAAGGGCACACGATACAATGCTGTGAACCGAGGACCACTTCAGCGGTTCTCTTTTTCCGTACTTTACGTGGCATGGGCTAAAGTAACCATATCGTCGTTGATAATTACAAATATCGCTTAAACAGATGGGGCTTAATGAGACTGGATCCTAATAGATGTTCTAAAAAATAAACTGGAAAAAAGGTGTGACCTCAACGTGTAGTGAGTTCTGCCGTGTAAGCGCATTCCAGATTTCACAGCTGAAGTGGAAGAAAAGCTGTTTCTAATCTTCCTGCTATGTTCTGGTCCGTGATCAGAACTAAGCAGCACCGTTCGCCATCGGCGAGTGTTGGCCATGCGGTAGAACGCGCATCTCTGTTTAAAGTGGTAGCTGATGTTTAGCGCCTCTAAGGCGACTGAAAAGCAGGCTTGTATTTACACGGAGAGGCAAGGCAAACATGCCGCTGAGTGCTACTGCTTGAACAATGTCTACGTGAAATAGCTTGAGATCTAAGGGAGCATCTTGCCTATTATTAGCGCCGTTCGGTAGACGCTATTGGCACAGGTTACGTGGGTTCCCATGCTTTTCTGTAGCCCAGCCTGCTCACTGAGATAATCCTGGGGACAGGCTTCCACACATGACACGAGAGGCAGTTGCGTGGATTCTTCCCCCGCAATGCATTCACGTGCAATGATGGCGAAACGCAGGAGGATTGAGCGTGTAATAAACAAAAAGGGATAATGTAACCCGTAACGCGAGGGCGAAGCACCACAGTCGTCAACGCTCCGTGAGGGCGAGACGTAGAGCTACCCTGCAGGCGTGATCTTCTTGGAATGCGCCGTCACCATAGCACTTGGAGCGGTGGTCACAATCGCGGGATTCATGCGAGGGTCGGGAGGTGCCAGGCAAACGGAATGCCTCGCCAACCTTGCATACTGCATACAGGACTGCTTTCAGCTCTAACGCGTGCTGACGGTACCAAGAACGCGACGGTCGACTCGTGCCACGATTTCAGTGCGTACGTCACCTCGAGGTGGCTGCGTGACCCTGCTGATCAGACGTTTGGACTGCGGAAGTACCGATGGCACGTCAAGTACCTACCAATGCACGACGTCGCTTACGAGATCCGGGAGGGTCACCCCTTTCCCGCGTCGCTGGGCGGCATGACCTGAGAGTGGTATGGACATATGGCGCATCCCGACCAGCAGTACTGAGCGCTTTCATCCCCTTCCTGGAGCGCGCGCTGGGACTTTTCGTCGTTACGAAATTGCCCAAACATATACTTGCAATTTCTTCACTTGTCCCTCTTGAGGACGAGGAAAATGTGTACCGATACCGCCACCTTGGTTCCACTGCAGCGCCCGAATGCTTCCTTGAACTATGCAACGGGCAGCAGCACACATTGACATTGTATTGGTAGTGTTTAGTGAGTAGTAGAGGGCGAACAAGATGTGCGTAGAGGAATACAGTACGCTCTGGATGCGAGAGACGTGCCGCACATTCGGGGGGTCCCCGAAGCGGGGAAGCCGATCTCTTAGCGCCCGCTTGCTGCAGAAGGGCACCGTGGATTTTGGAAGTATACGGACACTGGGGAGCGTATGTCAGATGGTAATTTGCTCACGTCCTGCTCGAAGCACGCCAGCAGCTTCTCTAGACGTTGCGCCACCTTCTCACTAAGCGGAAGCGTAATACCCGGCTCTTAGATCTTCCTAAAGTGTTCTATTCGTCTGGACATCTGGCTCGTATGAGGGAGAAGTGAAGTTCAATCTCCAATGCAGCCGGGTGCCTACCGGTGTTAGAACAGGTACAAGATTCTCTCCGTCCTGGTGCTCGGCTTATCGAGGATGAAATTCTTGGAGGATGAGTCGATGACATCACTGTACGTTGGAAAACAAATCCTTGTGCTGGCCTTGCGCAATCAACGCCCGTCATCGTCATAAGCAAGTTGTCCTGCGGAAGAGGACCCGAACCAGGGCGCGGCAAAGGTGGACGACAACCCTTCGGAAATTAGGATGCAGTGGGAAAGAGGCTTGCAACACGAGGCATCCCAGCAGTGGCCCCACGGGGCACTTCAAGGCAAGCACTCATTATTGATGCAGAGCTGTTAAATATATGTTCTGCGAGGATGAGAGCAAAGGCACCATTATCGATGCAAGCAGATCGAATTGCGCAGTTTTTTCATCGTTGAATTAGATCAGAAAACTTGAACTTTAAATGTTCTAGCACCAGAAGCCCATTTTGATCACCCACCTTGTCGACCTATGTAAGGTACGGCACACACAAAAGCCACCTGCCACGCGTGGCAGGTGGCCGACTGAAGAGGAGTATCTCTCTCTCGACTTGCAGGGAAAAGGAGGCAGAGGCCAGAAGATGGGTGCCACGGTAAGAACCCCGCCCTTCCAAAAAAATACTAGTGAAGCCCATTTATAACAGCCACAGTTATAACGAACATTGACATATTTAGAATACAGATGGTGGTACAATCAAGATATGTATTATAGCAGTAGCACTGCATAACGGATTTATTGTAACGATAGCTACATTAGTCTAGCACTTTGAGCCTTCAGCGTGGCACCCCTTGAGGTCCGTGGCCGCCCTTGAGCTCTGTGGCGGCGCCGTGGCTGGTCACGTGGTTGGTCACGTGGTGCGGAGCATTTGCCGGCGGCGCGGTGCTCCTGTGAAACCGAGGGGGGGGGGAGTGAAAGAATCCACGTTCAGGGACGAAGATGACGATGGAATGTCGAGCGAAACGGAGCTGCGTAAGACTGCAATTCGACTGAACGAATTCCACGCGGCCAGCTTTAGCTAAAGTAAAATCAGCGCTACTTTTTACACAAACCACACAGAAAGACCAGACAGGACGGGTGCTGGATATAAAACTCTAAAAGAGACATGAAATTGTCAACGCTCACCCCTGCCTTGCTTTGAAATGCGATAGTGCATTTATTATACGCACTTAGCATATAATTGGAACGTCCGTTATTGTAAAACCAGGCTATGTGAGGTATGAATGACATGGTTGCGGTGCAGGTTTCACAGTTTGAATTTATATCTATGCACGTGTGGGTGGACATCGACAAATCTATGTGACACATGCGGGGAAGTTGAATCGGTAGACCATGTTCTCCTCTACTGTCCAAGTTTCGCACTTCAGAGAAAGATTTACCTGGAGGTCCCTCTCTCCAGGCTAGGGCTCCCGTTGTTTATGCCAGTGTTATGGTCGTTCGGTGCGAGCGCCAAAGGATTTGCATTGGGTTAAATTTGTGGAATTCTTCATGATTACATAATTGCAATTGGTAGGTTAATTTGCTGTTTTAAAATTTTTCGAGCACTTCTTTTTTCACCAAAATGCTGTCCGTTATTTTACTTTAAATATTCTTCGCTTTTTTTTGTTGATACATTTTTCAAAATGCACGCTTGGCGCCAAAATTTTGTCTCCATGTCCTACAGAAACGTCCTTGTTTATGCTACTACACCTTGGCCAAGCTCCCCATGTGAGCATGTGCATGTTTCAAGGGGAAGAAGAAGAAGATGCTGAAGATGCACTGGGCCGTTTGACCCGAGTTGGCAATAAAAAGTTTGGCATGCGTCGTGACACGCTACTGTTGCTCTATAAGGCTTATATGAGACCGATTCTGGAATTTGGTTGCCCCTTGTTCTCTGGTAGCGCGAACTACAAGCTGCAGCCATTAGCCTTACTGGAAAGACGTGCCCTACGGCTATGCCTCGGGCTCCCAAAATCAGCTTCCAACGCTGTCCTTTATCTGGAAGCGCGTATCCCCAACCTCTATTCCCGCTTCCAACTTCTAACAGTGCGTACTTTCCTCAAGTCTTTTGACCCGGCCCCAGGCGTTAGTGTTCCAATTTTTGTATCCCAACCACACCTTTTTTTTGACTAATCACTGGCCACGTTATCAGCTTCCGCAAGTTAGGTTCACGCAGAATCTGTTAGCTCCGCTTCAGGTTGATCTGATCTCCTTGCAACGAGTTGCTGACACGCAGGCTGATCCCGTCTTCTATTACGACTTTATTTTCCCGTCCCATGCGAAGCATATGCCCGCACATACCCTAAATGGTCTTCTTTCTGAACACCTACAGAATTTTCCACATCATACTGTTCTCTCCACTGATGCCTCCGGCAGCTGTGAGAAGGCGGCGATTGGCATATATTCGCAGGATCTAGATTGGAGCTACTCCGTTCGTATCCCTGATTATACTCCTATATTCTTCGCAGAGTTTTTGGCCATTGGTTTGGCTCTTCTCAAAATTCCCAGACATGTCGCACGGGTTCTTATTCTCACAGACTGCCTTTCAGTTATTGTCTCTCTCCAAAATTCGGAAAAATCTTTCTTGACTCGTTCACTTAGGTTTTTTGTTCCGAGCACAGTGCGCGAGATCCGTTTGGTCTGGGTACCTGGGCATTCAGGCATCTATTTTAACGAGGTGGCTGATTTATTGGCAAGGTCAGCTCTCAGCGCACCTGTAATATATCCCGTCCCTCACCTCATTCTGTTAGCAGCTTCACGTTTCCAGCGGTTCCAACATATTTCAGCCACTTTGAGTGATCCGTTGCTGAATACCGTGGACTTTCAACACCTAAAGTACCCATGGAATATCCGGTGGTGTAAGTCAAGGCTTTGTGAAGTGTCCATGACGCTCCTGCGATGTAGAATCCCTCACTTAAACTTGTACTTATGCAGGTGCGGGTTCGCTGCGACAAACCTTTGTGTATCATGTGGGCAAGTTGAATCAATCGATCATTTTCTCCTCTCTTGCCGGCGGTTCGCGGTTCAGAGAAAGCAATATCTGGAGGTTCCTCTTTCGAGACTAGGACTGCCTCTGTCTCTTACAGTTCTTCTATCGTTCGGTGCGAGTGCCAAGGGATTCCCGTTAAGCAGTGTATGCGGCTACCTTCACGATTACATAAGTGCAACTAATCGATTATCCTGTTAGCTATACACAAAATTCTTTCGCATGTCCAAAAAGGCTAGATTGATTCTATTCCGGATGACTCATACCTCTTGAATTCATTTTATTTTTCCCAATTTTTTTTTTTTATCTTGATTCAGTCTTCTGACGTTTCCTTCCCCGCGCAAATGCTTCATTGGCATTCTACCCTATACCTTGGCCAATCCCCCCACGTGGGTATGTGCCATATTACTTGAGGAGAAGAAGAAGAAGAAGAAGAAGAAGCTTTCCCCTCTTGTGGGTATGTACCATGCCTTAAGAGGACGAATTGAAGAATAAGGAGAAGCCCGTCCAAGCTATCTTCATTGTCCAGGAATTGGGCATGTGACATGTCACCAAGGCAACAATAACAACAATTGAGTCTAGCCTCACAGGACGCCTGTCCCACATAATTTGTCGGCCCCTTCTTGGCTAACTGCTTGGTCTCTGGGTACTACAGCTCATAGGCCGAGAGCAGTCTGGTTGCAGCTTTCGATATCCGCAAGAAACCACCAGACTGACTCTGGTCCATGCACAGGCTTTGATAGCAGGGCGCTTCATGACTACCTGTCAGGTTGGCTGGCAGATCTCCACCTTTTGGTCGACAACGCCCGCCTGCTGACTTGGTCGTCGAGTGAGATCAGGTGGGAAAAACGTCTACTAGTCCACGTAATGGTTCTCAGTGCATTTAGGTCGGCCCAGCAAAGGACTCATTGGTGTCGGCTAGGCCTCGAATGCCATGGTTTTATTACTTACTCGAGAATGGTGGAGCAATCACTATAGAGAATTTGAAGCATGCGCTTTTCTAATCGACAGGCTCACTTGTGGTCAGATATTTCACTGGTAAATCCTGGTAACTTAGCAAGGCGATACTGAGTGACGAAGCACACTTCAGGAAAAAACTTATTCGTAAGGCTCACCAGGTGGTGGTTAATTTAGTTCACTGGGATAATGTATCTTCAGTTACTTCAAGCTAAGTCAGCCCACGTTACTAATTAGTGTAATGTCAGAAACTTACTTCGATGCAGCATTTCAATACACGTTTTGATTTGAATTACCAGTATCCTAATGACGATGGTGTTGACATTAAATCGGGAACGCCAAAGACGTCCATCTCACGCGTTGTTTTGCATAGCATCTACGCATTGAAAGAACAGCTGTTTTGATGTTAAGTGGCATGAGTGCTCAGCGACATAATGTTTCCTGTGAGTCGTTCGTCTGTTTAAGCATGACCTTGAAAATGAAGAGTAAGGGCCTGACATGCTGAGGGTGGTACAGTAACGACAGGAACTCATCTGTTTGGAGCAATGCTGTTACAATGTGAAACGAAGGATGAAGTTTCATGCGTCACATCGCTTCATAAATTTTCCTGCCGGCGAAAAGTTAGGCGCTAGTTCAATTTACGTTAGCATTGGCAATACTTTGCAGAATTCTAGGCTAAAACGTTTTAACTTAACCCGACTGGGAAATTATTTCTGTTTGTATATCTTTGGGAAAATATTCACTTTAGACAACATTGGTAACCGAAAAAGCTTAAGAGTCTTCCACTAGTTACGGTGGCGCGAACAGGTTAAGTAGTGGTTATCAATGTAAACATAGAATCTTTGCTACATAGCGAGGGTACTTTTAAAGTGAAATTATCTGTGCTCTGTGTTGTTCCCTTGCTGCTGGTCAAGCAATTTGGTTGTCTCCTCAGACAACAGTAAAAATGCAGCTTTGTTTTTATTTCAGTTTGCGCGCAAGGAGTCTTCCGTGGTTGCCGCCTCGTGCGCCAGGTCACTATTCTCTACAAGACAGCATCATTGCTCAAGCAGCAAGCTTCAATTTCGGCCTAACCATGGGTAAGCAGGGCTACAGCCTCACTCTACGCAGTCATCACCTTTGTCACTTTGATATCATTGGTGACCCCCTTAACTCGCTACGCGCCGACGCTGCTGACACCCAACGCTGTATTTTCAGGTGAACTGTACATCTACAATGCTGAAAGTAAGTGCCGAAAAAGATTATAGATCGCAACATAAACCCTTGTAGAAGCCAAGTCCAAAGGGGTATAGCTTGAAAGGAGCCTGAATCACCCTTCTTCTCATACTGAAAACTGCATTGAGGGGTCTAAGGCATAAGTAAAGTAGTTTCGTAACCTAAGAGGCTGGAGGGCCACCTAGGTCACGTGACCTTGTGGCGTCATCACAACCTGCCCACCGGATTTTGAGCAAACTGCCCACCATGGTGGATAAATTAATGATTGGTGGCTAGAGGTAGTTCGGCAACAGCAAATAGGCCACGCAAGCCCCACCTGTGGCAGCGTCTGCCGTTGCAGGGCAGTGGCGCATCACTTAACCGGTTAAGCACTTTGCCAGGAATGGTATAAGGACTCCCAGGGATCTTTGAATGCTAAGTGGAGAAGGAGAAATTCTGCCTATATTGGCATTATTCCATTACGCAATCGCTTCATACCTTTAAGGCGGAGCTTAAGTGTCCCCTCCAATTTTTTTTTCAGATTTGATGTCCGGTAAGAACTGCAAGTTAATGGAGCTCAGTGATATAATGAGGTCATTTTTACACCCTACACTGTAAACAAGAATCAACCGAAATGGAAGTTTAAATTGTTTGCGCCAATCTTTTTAGATCCATATGCGCAAACATTTACTCTGTCAATATAGAGTAATAATGTGCTAAATTACCTATTTTACTTCCTGTGCTAAATAAAGGGGTATAAAGGAGGAATCTCCTCCTTATAATTCTAATTTTTATATAGAGTTTCTTGGTCTCAATTCGCCCCAAGTCCACAATGGAGTAAACAAAAAAAAAACACCATTTTGCGCCATCCTTCCCGACACCTAGCGTGTCGTCTGCTTCGGTTCAGTCGTCTGATAATGGCGGTGAGTGACGACCCCCTGGTTACCACCGTCGCTGGATCTCTGTTCACTTCTGCGCCTTCACGGGCGCCTGACGCGGTACAAGGTATCGGATTGTCTCCGCTTTTCCTTACAGTTTAACCTACATAATTGAACTCCTCTTGAGAAGCCTCCAGTGCTCTAACCATACCTGACCTTCTTTTGTTAGTGTCTCCACCCCGTTAGAGTCTCCGATTAGGCCTAATGCACACAGTAATTTCATTGTGGTTCTTGCGGTGTGTTGCAGCAAATTATAGTGCGCTGCATAACATGGAAATGTGATAGAACATAGGTTCAACGCTGAGCTCTTGATTGAGCTGATGAGGCTACATTTTTCCTCCGTCGTATTGAAATGCCGAGCCTTAAAGAAATGAATATGAAAGCGAACACTCCCTACCAAACTGCTTTCAGAGGTATTTTTATTTTTAACTTATTCTGCTCTGGTTCTCAGTCAAGTATAGCGTGGTGCATGGCCGTGAACACTTCACCGCGACTCCTCAGTTTTGAACTACTGATTCTAATGCTACATCCTTTTATCTACGAACACAGCCAACCAAACAGGCTCGTACAGCAAAAGCAGACGACAAGCAGACGACTCCTGCTGCCTCCGCCTACGCAGCCGCTGGGCTTGCAGACGGCGAAAAGAACGCGTGACGCGGGGTCCCATTAGGACAGCGCAGTTTCCCAAGTTGAGTTGCCGACGGCCTCCGCAGCTACTGCCCCTTTCCGCCCCTGGCACTGCTGCAAGGATGAGCCTGGATGAGGATGAATAAACACGCCGACATTGCGGGCTCAATTTCAGTGGGTAGTAAAAAATTACTCCATTGCACTCCCGAACAACTCCCTTGTATAAGGGAGCATATGAAATTCTATATTTATATGAAGTAAATAAAACCTCCTTTTGGGTTTGCGCTAGATTACAAGCCATTTACTCCCATTTAGGTGTTTTTTGTTAACAGTGTATGGAAGCACGGTGCCATCAATCCTATAGATACTTCACCTGCACACGTTATTACACCGCTACCAGGAAAAACACGGGCATTCGTCTTCTAGCTTAACATGAAGTTTAAACCAGCCTGTACTTACATACGGAACAGATCTGAGATACAGGACCCGCAGAGTTCCGAGCTAACCTTCGCCATTTAAGTTTTTCGTGTGGTTAGGAACGCAAACAAGCCTGAACACCATAATACTCGAGTAAAAATATGAATATTTCGAGAAGGAAGAATCCGCTTCTGCGATTTGATCTCGCAGATCTGGACTCCTTCCACTTTATTCTTTTTTAAGCGTTCGGGTGTGTTTGCGTCAGTCGGCAAGCGAAAATACATTGGGCGGTAGTTGGGCGCTGCCACCTCCGGGTATGCACTATGTACAGTGTAGAACGACTTCTAGCAGGGAACCTCTTTGGAAAATCGTTACCTTTAGAGAGCCGCTTTAAATCTCGCTCCGGCGTTCGCAGCTGTCAGGACGATCGCCAGCAACTTGATTGCCGGCTTTTGTGCAAAAACGTTAGCGGGTCGAGCTAAAACAATTTGCGAAGGGTAGGTTTGAGGGCGGTGTAGAGAAGAGGAGTAGATTGTCAAAGCTCCACCTGCCTGGCTATGGACATGTCAATGCTGTCGAGTTAGCGAGTGGGTTCAGATTTACAGTAGTGTGGGCAAAGAAAAGGAAGTAAGAATAAAGTTTTCCTGAGGGACGCCGTAGTAGAGGTCTTCAGATCAACTTAGACCGCCAGGGGTTCTTTAACGTGCGCTGACATCACATAGCACAATGGTGCCTTTTGCGTTTCGGCTCTGGCAAAGCACTGGCCGCCCTATTTCCATGATTTAAAGTTTCAAGTTTCAAGTTAATTTTATTTACATTATAGATGTGGGTAAGTCCAGGTAAAAAGTGATCGCAGATCACTTGAGGGACCCCCGGACCCCCCTTTACATGGCATGGCATACAGCAGGATAGATGAGTGCTATGTAAAAGATTACAAACGTCGGAAGATCGGCCAACGCTATAGACAAAAGTTTTTTCACAGACACAGATATACATACAAAATATTTTTTACATAATATATATATATATATATATATATATATATATATATATATATATATATATATATATATATATATATATATATATATATATATATATACACTGAAACAGCGTTTTATTACTTATGTAAAGGCTGGGGGAAGCGTAGCGAGGCCGCGCCGAGGCTGACTAGATAAGATGGCATCCATGTAAACAAGCAGCTGTCGCGTTAAGGCGTGCTTGCTTTGCGCGACGAGAACAGCTTCTGCCTGGTTCACGTAAATGAAGCTAATGAATGGGGCATATTATTGTGAAGCTCGATGAGGTGGAGCTGAGGTGGATTGCTGCAGTAAAGCACATTACAAATTTGAACTTGATTTTTCAGGTCTGGAAGCCAGTCAGTTCTCAGGTGAGTATGAAAAGCTTACAATTTTCATAGTAAAGCGGTGACCCACGGAGAATACTAACTTATAATGCGTGCATGGTTTATGGTTTATGGCGGTTTAACGTCCCAAAACGACTCAGGCTATGAGGGACGCCGTAGTGAGGGGCTGCGGAAATTTCGACCACCTGGGGTTCTTTAGCGTGCACTGACATCGCGTGCATGAACTTAAGCCAAATATGCTGGCGCAACAGGTGTTTGCAACATTAGAGCCGAGCTATGTGAAGGATGACAGGGTACTGTTTAAAGGGACTTGACAAAATTCGCTTGCGAGTACTCGTTACGCAGTAAGTAGTTAAAGTAAAGCATTCGGTGTAGAAACCAGGATAGAAAACTTCTGATGCATTTGTTTACCACTTGAGTTTGCGTGTTTATTAAGTCATCACCAATTACGGTTTCCTAAGGGACAGCGAAAGGGGACATATCTTGTTGGAAACTTAAAGATGCTGTGTTATTGCATTACTGTGCCATAAAATAAAAACAACTTTTATTGTTCTTAGAGTGTCATTTTTTGAAGTGAATACAGCGAAAGGGGCGACAAACGAGAATATAGGGTGATCAGTTCTACAACATCACTCCACCTCCCCTGTTTGTGCGCGCTATCTTGCGCTGCTCTATGTTGAATGTGTGCCAATCATTTTTCCCAGCCTTTGGTGGAGGACAAGACAAGGAGAGGTAAGCCGACTATTGAAAATTATGTTCTATATATGGCGCACCGCTAATATTGACAGTGCGAATACACAGTTATTGAACTCCTTTCACAATGCGCAGTCTGTAGACCGCCAATAATAAACTGCAGGAACTATTTTCCCAATGTTTTTTCATCTTCACACGACCTGCGTCCCGCTCGTCAAGCCTGGATGGACAAGTCTGATGATGGTAGCGTAATTTGAAATTCCATATCGTACTCCCGTTAGAACAGTGAGCTACATAAAGAAAAAGCATAGTCACTAAGCTTAGAGACCAAAATATAGCACCATGAATCATAAAGTGAGCATGAATTTTATATCCTATTTACCACCAAGATGTGGATGGGGCATGCACTGTGGGGGAGAGATAACAGACTATCCCTCGCTGGAGTGGAATGGATTCCAGGTGAAGTTAAATTTACCAGAGCAGAATATTCAGGTGGGCAGATTAGATAACGAAGTTTTCGGGGCCAGTGTGGCCGGAATCGGACCAGGAAAGGCGGAATGGGGGTTAGTGTGGGATGTTTTTGTCCCTACTCTAACGTTATTGGGCTGATAAATACCACGTCCACTGATGCGACGTGTTTTGTTCTCGCAGCCACGTCTACAGCTCTTCACAAAGCGGAATCCATCCGACTCGGTGTAGCATAGCGCCATCTATACACGAATTAGCCAAACAATTCATGACAGCTGAAGACAATATGCGGAGAGCAATCACATAATGCCACCAGGAGACTAATACAACATCGCTGCAGAGCTCTTTGCACACGCACTCTGGAGTCTGTTCTATGACAACGTACAGTGCGGGGTATTCGCAGTACCGGACAGCAAGAAGCCGCTGGCAGAAAACACATGGCGCGCGAAAACAAACATGTTCGCCTGTCCTTGCTGTCCATGTCTGTGGCTTGCCTCCATCCACATTCCTTATGTTTTGCAGTTCAGTTGGGATCAAAGTGATAAAAGTGGCTGCAGTCTAGTAAGAAGTCTCATTTAAGAATTCTTAAAATACTCTGTGTTCCTTGTGGCCTATATGAAAGGAACATGGCTTAAACATATCATATGTGAAAATTTGAAATACGTACAGACTTTGTATGACAGCAAGCAAGTCATACGGAAATCCGAAAGCAGACAGAAATCTTGTCAAAAAGTTATAGAAGGCACAGATTTTCTTACATTTTCTATTCTCATACGGGCTCCGCAATCCCTTACTTCTATATGCACGGATGGTATAGAGCGTTTCACTGCAGAGCCAAGCTTCAGTTAGAAAGACTTTGGCAACGTCTATTCCACTGTTCCACTATGCTGCTTGAATAAGCGATACGAAATTTAGAACGGAAACCAATATTCCCTCAATTATCGATGTCGCACTGCACAAGAATTATTCCCTTTTCTAATAAATGACGGAGTTTATGGTTATATTACACAACTGCGACGACAAGGCGCTATACACTTAAACTTGGTCAGCTTCGCCGTATGGGTTATAAGAGCTACGCTGTTTTGAGGGGAAAACACAATTTTGGGGTAATTTTCCGAGGGGCTGAATTTTCTAATGTTGGGGCTGAAAACAGTTCAATGTACTTGGAAGACTGGATATTCTTATTTCGGGTACAGATTTATAAGCATCGTTTCCACAGCTGGCGTCTGCGGCGCCCTTTTGAAATGAAATGGCGTCTACCGGCTGAACATTTTCGTTGTTAGCATCCTAATGGACACACTGGCGTAGAGATGCCTAACGTTTCCTTTGCTCAAGTTGCTTTGTACGGATATCATTGCAAAGACAAAGGTATCAAACTGACTGGAGCATAACAGAAAGCCTTAGGATTTCTTCTGTAGCGGTCGGTTGTGGTGATTAAGGACAGTGCTAACTTTTAAATCCCTTAATTGCCCGACGCATGTTATATACTCTATTATAGGCTACTGTTAAAGCAGCCGAATTTTTCAATATATCGTTTTACCGAGCCATTCCTTGTTCGTCTACCACTGACAGGTGGACCTTGAGGTGCTATGGCCGACATCTAAAAAATAAGGAACACTATTAAGCTCCGCTTTTTAACGCGATAACGTTAAAGGCCCTGTTAGCCAGAAAGTCCGGTGTCGGCATTGTGAGCGATAGATCACGAGCATGGACCTGGCAGGTGGTCCTCAGAGAGCAATCTAGGAGGCAGGTGAGCCACATAGGTCACGTGACCTTGCGGTCTCATGACAACATGCCCACCGTGCCAGGTGGCAGTTAAATTTATCATTTCTCGCTCGGGAAAAGCAACCTGGGCCGAACAAGGCCCACCGCTGGGAGCACCTGCCATCGCAGGGCAGTGGCGCATCGCTTAACCGCTGCACCATTGCACCAGGAGAAGTATAAGGACTCCCAGGGATCTATGAAAGTAATAATAATAATAATTGGTTTTTTGGGGAAAGGAAATGGCGCAGTACCTGTCTCACATATCGTTGGACACCTGAACCGCGCCGTAAGGGAAGGGATAAAGGAGGGAGTGAAAGAAGAAAGGGAGAGAGAGGTGCCGTAGCGGAGGGCTCCGGAATAATTTCGACCACCTGGGGATCTTTAACGGGCGCTGACATCCCACAGCACACGTGCGCCTTAGCGTTTTTCCTCCATAAAAACGCAGCCGCCGCGGTCGGGTAAGAGAGAATTAATTTCTGCATATATAGGAATTAACCCATTAAACTATCGCGTCATACCTTTAAGGTGGAGCATAAGTGTACTCTCTAATATTTAGGGTATGATGCGATAGAGTTAATGGCTCCCATCAGTGGTTTACCATCGCACTAAGTCATATTCTTTTTTCTTATTCACATATTTATCACACTTATCCCAACACGTACAGTATCCTTATTTGTATCTATCAACTCTCTGACACTGAAGTTTATGCCCATAATGTTCTTATATTTAGTATCTCGCTAATTAGGAAATCTCTAGTTGCCTCCACTAATTAGCACAATAAAAAACTTAAAATTTATGCCAACACCACACACACATCACTCCATCCCCTTTATCTCTGCGGAATCAATTTGTCTACGTGGTCTAGTCGATAGGACGCCTGGCTGGCGACCCACAGGGAGTCGGTTCGAACCGAGGTTAAAATTTATGGAAGTATTTCTTTGCCTAAAATCAGTCACATTATAAAGTTATGTTGTGTGAGACACACGGCGACTTTAAATTCTTATTACGAGTCCTCTCTTCAGTTAATTTCAATCCATATTTCCACGCGTAACGCGCTTTTCAGAACATCATGCCAACGCTGCCGGGACGAAGAAACACTACAATAGTTAGCGTGTTATCATTGCAATCATACTAAAAACAGGCGAATTTCAAAGTTATTACTTTAAGTGCTTATATTTCTATTATAAGTCGACATTGAAAGCTGACGGTTATGATTTCATTGCGTCAGTTTTTGACACGGCGTCTGAGAAGAGCAGCAGACCTATAAATCGATGAATACGGAATGATCGTGCCTGCTTCGGTAAGGGCGCGCAGGAAACAAACCAAAAGAAACCCCTGCTCTCTGAATAGTCACTCCAGAAATTAAACTTGCAGCGACATCGCCTTGCAAACCGTTTCCGTCGCCCTCTTGGCCATCCTGGTGCTGTTCGGGTTTGCTGCGGTGGTCGCCTTTGCCTTTGTCGCAGATTACGGTCAGTGCACACTACCATCCTTCTGCTGCAGACTGCGTAGTGTGGTGAAAACTTCAGGAAGGGAGGAGCAGAAAAAGCTCTTTGGGGGCTGGACCATAGGTCAATGTTAACAAAACGGTCATGGAAATGAAGATGCACCTTACAGAAGACGTGAAGCCGTGCTCCGAAAACAAAATATCCATGTGCCCACAGATGTGCTAAGTTTTGCCACGCTCAGATACGGCAGGGGTTGCTCCTGAAGCCAACTAAAACTATTTTCGACTGCACGCTTTTCACGCACGTGGCAGGTGCCTCCGCAGATTATGCGTTATTGTTGGCAATGCCTACTCCACTTTGGGGGCTACCCCTAAAGAAACTTTGCAAACTCCTGAGTCAACCCTCAGCAACTAGTACGCGACAGCGTGGGAGAAACTGCGCGCAGCTTGACATAGGCCATTTAGCAACTTCTTCTTCTTCTTCTTCTTCTTCTTCTTCTTCTTCTTCTTCTTCTTCTTCTTCTTCTTCTTCTTCTTCTTCTTCTTCTTCTTCTTCTTCTTCTTCTTCTTCTTCTTCTTCTTCTTCTTCTTCTTCTTCTTCCTTTTCTATTTCTTTTTCTTCTTCTTCTTCTTCTTCTTCTTCACCCCGGGTATATGGCACATACCCACGTGGGGGGATTGGCCAAGGTGTAGTTGAAAAACAAAGAAGCCTCCTTAGAACCTCTTCTTTCTTTTTGCTCCTTACTGCTTCTTCTTTTTCCCGCGTTAATTATTCCACAGCCTGCGCTGTCGCATTAAATCGACTGATGGGAACTTCGTTAACGTAGCAGTGCTTGCCGCCGAACGAAATTTTGTTCTCACACCACCAGGTCAGCCGCCGAATATGTGCTCTAGCATTAAGACACTGGACATGTGCTATCGCAAGAGATGTACTGTCGCATTAAGACACTGGACTAAGACCGTTCTCGCTTCGAGTTGTTGATCAGTATCGTTTCGCGGTGCCAATTGCTAGCCGTCCTGGCTCGCGGCGTTGGCAGAACGACTAAACAAGAATATCGGCGGTCACAAGTTCGAGCCCGAGACCAGGAACTGTGAATTTTATGAGAGAACTGCATAGTTTTACTTTGTAGACGTACGACTTACGCTTAGTTGGGTGCGAATAAGTAACTGCTCATATAACTCATAGCTACATCTTCCAGGCAATGCATTTCATATAATAGGGAAACATGGCCCGCAGCTTTTCTTAGGTAATATATGCTACCAGACTGATTAAGATGACCTACATGAAAAACAAATGCACAGTCTGCGCATGAATTTTGAAGGGCGCTTCATCTACCACTGAAATGCTGGGAAATTTAAACTTCGTATTTCATCCTTTTTTTACAGTATTCGAAGTAAAACATGGATTATTCGGCTGCAAAATTGTAGCTTCTCGGCGACTTAGGATGTGATTACAGGATGCTTTTGTTTAACCTTTACTTAGAGACAGTAAGAGATACATCAGTGCCGTCCGTGGAGATGGATTGTAAAGCAAAGTGGTCATTCTGTACTTGGTGCAGCACAACAAAGACGTCTAATTAACTGAAGTTAGCTAATCAGCTTTCGAATACCGGGTTTTTGGGGTACAAGATTATACTGCGAAATTGAAGGCCCTCCAGATCGGAGGCGAGCGCAGTTTTTAGACTTTCGGAATTAAGGCAAAAATACTGTTTAGAAGCCTCATTCAGTTCGCTTTTTCACGTTGCATATTTGTGAAATGGCGTCATTGCGCTTAGTACCCGCTCCCGAATCACACCAACGTCTTCAAAATCACAAAATACAAAAAAACGTGGTCTGTATTTGCTGCATTAGAAATCCGAGCTGCGCCATTTTTTCAATGTGCAAAGAGGAAAAGCCAACTTAACGAGGTTTGAGAGGTCCATTGCCCATCTTCAATATTCGGCACCACAATAAGAATTCAGACCATTTGAAAGCTGCGCTCGCATACAGAGTTGAGCGCCTTCAGTCTGTGGATGTAACCTAACGCCCTAAAACCAAATAAGAGTAGCCTGATTTGTCAGTTTTAGTCAATGATTTGTCTTTTAGTTGGCCTATCCTCACAAGTTCGTCTTGCTGTGCAATCCACATGCATAGACTGCAGCAAAGTACCTGTCAGTTTTTTTTAATGTAAAAGCTTGTAAAGTTGAAAAAGTCATCGTTATCCCAAACAAGATCAATTAAAACTTCAAAAATGGTAGTTCTAGCTTCACGAAGCCCCTAAGATATTTGCTGTCCTGACATTTTCTGAAGGGTAATCCTTAGATGTGCTCCAGTAAAACAGGCCATATTTAGCACGTAAATTGTTTGGGGGCAGTTTCCTGCAAATAAAAATTATAAGTTTTGCACGCCCAGGCACGTGACTGTATAGGTTCGTGTTGGTTTATTGGGGCTTAACGTCCCAAAGCGACTCAGGCTATGAGGGATGCCGTAGTGAAGGGCTCCGGAAATTTCGACCACCTGGGGTTCTTTAACGTTCACTGACATCGCATAGTACACGGGCCTTTAGAATTTCGCCTCCATCGAAATTCGACCACCGCGACTGGGTTCGAACCCGCGTCTTTCGGGCCAGCAGCCTAGCGCCATAACCACTCAGCCACCGCGGCGGCCGTAACTGTATAAATTAGAAGGAACTATACGAGTGAATAGTGGCCCTCGAGAGATTAATGTTGAAGTTTTCTCGCGAGTAGTTCTTTAACGTTTGGCACAGTTCCAACAAGTTCCAGCTGATCATCTATTGGCACTGAAAAAAAATATATTGGCATGCCATGTGTTCGTTCGTTATGCGAACGCAGAAGACAACGATGACGAAGACATCACTGACGATCCCAACGCCATTGGCGATGACGGCGGCGGTGGCGGAAGCCTTCCGGCACCTCCTTGGCCAGTGGAAGTTGTGATTGGCCGGCGAAGTAAGGCGACTACTACGTCAGGTGAATATATGACTCTTCTTCTTTTCAGCATGGCATGTATTCGTTCACATAATTTCCCTGTGGGGAAGTTCTCATATCAGAGCACAGGCCGGAGTTCGCATGTTACACGGTCACGAACTCAGGGCCAACGAATAGCACTCGCGGTTCGGGATTTAATCGCGGATAGGAGGCTGCGCTAACACTCTGCGGTCCCATTGTGAGGTTGGCATGCTCTATGTTACAAAAACACTCGCAGCATTAACGACCGAATGCTTCAAAAACGGTTGATTTAAGTTTAAGATGACATATTTAAAGTTGTAGCTGCCAACCTGAAAACTAGTTCAAGAGGTCTGCCTGAGAACTTATATTTTCTGGCGATAGCGTACATAATGGTATCAATTACAATCGCGCCATATTAGAGCGCCATTTATTGGGTTCGTCAAGCGGTAGGTAGCCAAGGAACGCTACCATATTGGTTGCCGCCGGTGTTAGCGAACATGAGCAGAATTCAAGACTGAAAACGGCGCGAAAAACGGGACAAGATAAAGAGAAGCAAGACACACAGCACCGCTTTCCAAATTCCTGCGGCGTCTACACTGAAAGCTTTCTCGAGCTGCTGTCCTTCTACCTGCGTTCTACCTTCGTTGAGTTTGAGGGAGAGCTGTACGTCCAGCGAAAAGGGGTGTGCATAGGATCCTGCATTGCGCCCTTGCTAAGTGACCTTTTGGTTGCGCGAGCTGACAGAAGATTGAACGAGGCCCTTCACGACAGAAATGTCGAGCGGGTTTTTTGGTTCGTTGACGACTACTTGATAATCTTCAGGCATTCAAGCGGCGGCTTCTCAAAGGAAGTTGAGGACTTTCATACCCTATTTACAAGCATTTTTCGTGACATTGAAGTCACCAAAGAAGTGCCTGAGGAGAACCAACTGCAGTTCCTCGATACAAGGCTCATTTTGGAAGACAGGCACCTCTGTAGGAAGTACGCTGCACGTTTGCAGAATGGCTTTCTACCCTATTCTTCGGCGCACTCCAAAGTGGTGAAGCGCGGAATAGCTGTGAGTGCTTTAAGGAATGCCCTCAACAGGTCCTGTCACCACCGCATTTTCGAAAGTGTAGAGGCGCAAGCTCAAAGACTGAGTGCTGCTGGTTATCCGAAGGCTATCGTCAACAGCATTGCCAGCCATCTTTTGAATAAACTGCGTAGACCAGTCGACTCCAAACAGCCTGAGCGAAGTTCGGTCAAGACAGCGGCCATCCCTTATGTCCATGGCGTCAGCCATCGGCTGAAAAAGATTGCGGGACGAGGTGGTGTGCGTGTAGTGTTTTCGGCACCCAAAAATTGCGCACGAGAATCCTGCATCACTAAGCACGTGACGCAATATGTTGACTGTCAAAGCAAGGTGATATATGAAATCCTTCTGTCATGCGGTGCCACTTATGTTGGCCAGACTGGCCGCTGCTTAAATGACAGATTTAGAGAGCACGCTAATGATGTCAGAGTAGGCAGAGGGATCACACTCGCCAAGCATGTGACAACATGCAAATGCACTCTCCAGTTCAACCAAAGCAAAGTGCTGCGCACGTGCGCAAGCCAACAAAAACGAGAACTGTACGAAGCTTTCGTCATCCACACGAGAGGTGACAGGAGCTTGAGCGTGCCGTCTCTTCGCATATCGAGAAAAGAGATAGCCTTTTTAGATATTGACCTGCAATAGTATCAATCTTATATAATGGTGTTCTTTTAGTTTACTTTATGTGTACTTCCTGTATTTATTGCGCTTTCGCATGAAATACACTCTGTTGTAAGTTCGGTGCTGTGTGCGTTGCTTCTCTATATCTTGTCTCGTTTTTCGCGCCGTTTTGAGTCTTGAATCATGAACCAACTGGCCCTACAATCCTCCCTTTTTATGAGCAGGATTTCAGAATAAAGATTTACTTGATAGTAATGAACAAAAAACCTGAATGGATATAAACTTTTAATTAAGTCAAAAGAGAAGTACGTACAGATAAAACAACTCAGGTGTCTGCGTCAAGGCTGACTTTGTTTTTCCTTCCTGGTCTGCTGTACGGACTAGCAGCCGTAATAACCAAACATAAATAAAGAAAAATAATATTTGCTTTTTTCGCGATTGCAGTTTCTAGTTTGTGTTTAACTGTTAGTGTCTTGTGGCGTCTATCCAGTTTTTTGTGGGGCTTTAAATCTTGGAGCCTTTGTTCATTTCTCGTGGCATTCTGTGAATTTTCTCCAGGCGCTTGCTCTGGACTTTGCCAGTAACGCAGCTGTGAGCAGTTACCCGTAGATCGCACGGGATTGGTAGCAAATTTCCCTTTTGATATTGCCACAAAAGTGTCTGCTCGCAAAGACAGACGGATAGTAATTGAGGGCGCCGCACCCCCCTTAGCTTGTCAGCATTCAGGACAGGCGGCTTTCTAGTTACACTGGTATCAAGTCTTCATAGACGTTTTCTTTCCTGCTTCCACAGGACCACTGGTGCCCGGTCCGGGTGTGCCGGCACCACCTCACGTGCCGCCAGTTATACCAGATGGTCCTCCGCACGGTACGTCGCCTATGTCACCAGGGACGCCCATGCCACCAATGACAACATCGCAGCCACCGTCCCCGCCTCCGTCTGGGTCTTCTAGCTGTAAATATATATATGCGTTCATGCTTTACACGCGGAGGTTAAGCTCAGGTGAAGAGCAGGGCGGCGTAGACCTGACGTCACGGAGCCATTTCACGCTATAAGTACTGTGAAGAGCAATATGAGAGACAACAAACTTTTTGCATAAACTTGCGAATTTACCGGTTATTTCTTCACTAAATTTGAGAATGATTTCTCATATAGAAAGTACGGGATAACCAGGGCGTTGTTTTTAAAGTTTGGGTGGCTTTTTTGGTCCTGGTGTGCTCTTAAGAGAGCATTCAGGAGAAATCAGTCCAATTTTCTTCTTTTATTACTCAATACTATGGCTCCCACCAGCCTGTTCCCCTTGATGCCTAGCTGTCCGGCAGCAACAGGCGTGCTTGTGTTCAGAGAATTAGATATAAAATTTTCCCGCCACTTCAAACAAATTCATGATGTCATTAGCAAATAGTGGCTACATTTTCACCGCTAGGACTTTAAGGGCAGTGTGGACTACCCGCGTGGATCCTCCCGCTAAAAGCAGTTCTGACGTTCACAGTTTGCTTAGAGAAATGGCCGGGGGTAGCGAAAGCTACACTTCATGTTCTGAAAAATTATAGCTTGTGAAAGGTCCGTTTTCATTGTAAGTAAATTCTTTTGTCGTTAGAACGTGGTAGTTTACCGCTAAATGCCAACTTCAGATTGTTTTCAGCTCCTGTTCAAGAAGCATACAGCTGACAAATGTGTTGTCTCGCACATTGGCGCAGTCTCGGTGACGGAGCTGGTCTGCACAGTGGGAGACCTCGCCGTCCTGCCGGCGATGGTGCCCCCCGACGGCCTTTGCCACTACCTCTACTACAGCGACGTCGTTGTCTCCGAAGGTGCGCTGCACGGCTCACGCGTCGACACCAGCTGGAGAATGTTCCGGGCGGAGATCCACAACCGCAACACGACCAAGGGCGGCATAGCATTCGACATCAAGTAAGAGAGATGATAGTGGGTTGATGTGTCATTCCATGCCTCTGGTATTTCTGGGAGTGAGGCTGCAGCTCCAGGTAATGTTTAGGGGGTAGGGCCACGCGGCTTGCAACCAGTTGTTGTAAACAACCTTATTGGTGTTCTGGCACTAAGTGCCAAAAAGGTGGTCCTATAGGGCAACAGTTTTTTACTGCGTAAGCAGCATGAGTGCTTGCGTGTGTCTCTGCGTAGCCACCGAGTGAAGCCTCTGGCCGCTGCAGCGAGGTACCAGCTGAGCGTGTAGAACGGCGCTTCGGTGAGAGGCAAGAGTGCAGATGTGCATCGGCGAAGGTGGAGCTGCAGGCGCAGCGACGCCTCCCCCCCCCCCCCCCCCCCCCCCTAGAGAGCGGTGAATTCGGCTCATTAGCAGGCTATAAATCTAGCCAAAGTATAGCAAAATTTAACTGGAGCTTTTTTCAGGCAGTGGAATGCGGCAAAAAGGAAACACGCGAAACGGAAAAGCACGATCCTAAAAGAGCATTCTGATTATGCAGTTTATCGCGTCGGACTATCTTAACTATTATAAATTTTTTCCCAGGGTGTTAGGAGAGGTACAACGTACTTTGGGCCCTGTCGTAAATAAGAAACGTTCCAGATTTAACCATTGCCGCAATTGCCAGTGGATTCACTTACACTGCATGGCTGCGGCGGTGGCTCAGTGGTTAAGGCGCTTGGCTGCGGACCCGAAAGACGCGGGTGCGATCCCTGCCGCGGCGGTCGAATTTCGATGGAGGCGAAATTCTAGAGGCCAGTGTACTGTGCGATGTCAGTGCACGTTAAAGAACTCTAGGTGGTGGAAATTTCCGCAGCCCTTCACTACGGCGTCCCTCATAGCCTCGATTCCTTTGAGACGTTGAACCCTCATAAATCATCTTTTACACTATGTTTATAAAGTTTAACGAAGCTTCATTTTTCCATGGACGAGTTTTCATTTGCGGCGGCCAAGTGCTTGCGCAGCCGTTATAGCAGAAAACGTGTTTGATGCCGAAAGTATATAGTCGTGCCCAGATACATGGAACCAGAATATTTCGAATTATTTGCAACAACGATCACACTTATTATTAACTTGAATATCGTGTGTAAAATTTCGTGTGTTCGCGTGTGTGTGTATCTTACTGCATACCTATACCTAATGGCGCTCTTCGATAACTTACCGCGCGCGGACACGTCACCTGTCCGGCCTTGGGCGCCTCCTGGTACTGTTATTGTGCTGTGAAACTGCGTGACTACGTTACCTTGGGGTCTGGTTCAGTGTGGCATCAATCGGCTTAGTTTTATTAAGCAGTTATTCTACTTATAATGCACTGGATGGAAGGGGATGGTTACTAAAACCGTTTCAGGTCCGTCCGTGTCTTTGGCCGTCTCGAGTAAAAAAGATGCGGTGCGTCTCCGTTTTCGTGCGCGTTTTCGTGGTGTTGCAGCCAAGAAGCGCCGCCAAAATATGCCAGGTGCGTTTGATTCCTAGTGTACCCCGGAGAGAATTGCATAGAACAACTGAGTTTGCGCGAGCTGTGCGGCCTATTTGGCGGCCTGTTGCGCGAGCGCAACTATATTGAGGCGAAGTTTGCGAATCTGCTTCTTCTACTGTTTCATCAGGCTGCGGTGTGCATGTAGAGGAAGTCCGGGTCCAGCCAGCTCTGGTGTCATTTTGTTTGGTGTCGCGTGTGAGCCGGGACTGAACGATATGGTGGTCGCTGTCAAGGGTTTCCTGTGACACCTCGTGCGACTACATTGTTAGCCTGTGAATTACTGCGGTGATGTCGGGTGTGGGGTCGCAGATATTTCTGGTGGCTATTCCAGAAGGTGATGTGGAGTGCCGTGGCAAATAATACAAGTTTTAACCTTCGAAAAAAAAAAGCCATACAGGAGGATTGAAAGACAGTGACTCGGAGAGGACGAGCATGATGCTCTACGGCCTCGTCAACCTTGTGGCAAAACGGCGTATCTATGGTAGTGGCGCATATACTCTCGTCGTGTTGTTTTAGCGCTTTTGAAAAATATCAAACGTGCACCAATTAGCCCGATCCGCCGCTCTTCTGAACACTCGTCCCGTGCACTTTCGAGACTTCTTTCGCTGAATCTGAGGCGGATTTGTTGTATTCTATTCTATTATATTATATTCTGTTCTGTTCCAGCTTCGTGAACGCTCAGCATTTCGAAGACCCGAAGGTGATAATGGAGCTCAACGCGCTCGCCAGTATGAATATGAGGAACTACGGCCTTCTAAACGTTGTGACCAAAGCCAGGAACCTGGTGGCTCTTGTGGACAAGGCCAAGCAGCTGCTGCAGGTTAGTGCAGGGGAGGATGGGCTCTTGCTGGATTGGGAAACCAACACGGTGGACACTGTAGCATCCAAAGATCGCCCACAACAAACTCTACGAACAGGATCAGTGAAGAGTGTACGAAGCGGAACATTAGGAGAAATGAGAAAAATTTGCTATTTTCGGAACGTTAATTTCGTCGTCATATGAATAAACCGAGGATAACCTCTGATGATTGCTACGAAGAGGAATAAAAAGTTTATGAAACGCAATCTTGTAAAAAAGTAGAGAATATTTTGACTGCGATTTTTGCACGTTGATTTCATCGCCATATGAATATGTGAATAAAAATAAATTAATGAATTTCAGCCGAGTACGCCCAATGTCTGGTTTAGGGAAGTGAGAGGTTTATCACTATAGAGTCGAAATCTGATTGATCTAATTACACACCGATTAAATATGAAGTAATCCCCGCTGTGGGCAAATAAATGAATTTTCTAAAGTCCTTTACTGCGAAGTTTTCTGATTTGCCGTTCCCGTCATAAACAAAATGACAGCAAAACAGCATTTACATTTTCGTTCGCATCACATGTGCATGAATCCTGTGATCGAGTTAAGCAAGGAAAATATCCTGTGCAATATTTTACCGAGATACCCGAATGATCCTCTCCTTCACAAACTTTGTTCCAAGATCAGTGGAAAACAGCGGGAAGTTTGAAGTAACATGGTCATAGCTTGCTGTTACATGTCGGATGAGCATTCAATATGAGCAAATATTAAGAGATAAATGCCTCTTAAGAGGTACCCTCCGATCTGAAGCTGGCGAAAGCTTTACATTGCAGAGTGTTACAAAAGGTGGCGTAGACATATCAGAAAAATCGGGAAAGTCTTTGGCGGGCATTCTTACTAAATATTGCGAGAATATGCAAGCTAAAAGCTTTCCAAATGCAATGGTTAACGGTCCTGGCTGTGCTGGCTACGGCTTTGTGATTCTAGTTTATTTATTTATTTCTTTATTCATTTATTTATTTATTATACCTTCAGGGCCACTACGGCATTATAGGGGGGAATGGTTACAAAAAAAGTAAAATAAAATTTAACAAACTGGAGTTAACTAATCAGACAAGGTACAAACATGACTTCTACATATACATCGTTAGCTAAGGCGTTCAGGAGAAAATAAAGATAGCAAAATATAAAATGTATCCTAGTTATACAATGCTAGCGAGAACGTTCTTGAATAATTGATGATCGGTGATGGTGGTCGTCGAAGAAGAAAGGTGATTCCACTCATTCGATGTGCGTGGTACGATTGACTGAAAAAAAGTTTTGGTTCTAGAGAAAGGGATTCAAACCTTATGAATGTGGTCAAGACTCTGCGATACATACTCACTCCCATTTAACCCGCTTGCAGAAATTCAAAGACATACAAGGAAACAACCACGATAAAAAGACAATAATTGCCATCGGCCTTTACGACTACAACGCCTACGGTGCGTGGAACATCTACCAGAGCCAATTTAAATCGGCCGTCGAGTGAGTGCACCCATTTCGAGATAAAGTGTAAAGAACTGCACGTAGTTCATAATGACACTGTAGCATGTGCCCCTCTGTGATAAACGCGTACAGTGTACACTCCAAGCAGAAGGGAGTGCGCCAGAAAACAGCTTACTCCTCTTTTACTCCCACATAGGCGTATTCATGTTTGGAGTGTAGAGCAACCTTGAAGGTGTCCATAAAGTGCAGATGACATGAAATGTCTGCTTCGCTGCTGGCGCTCAGTATGAGGACGCGTGTGCATTCAGGAGCAGTATGGAAGGGAGCAAACGTTTTGCACAAAATTGCAATTTTTTTCTCAATTTTTCCACTGAGTACCAAAATCACTTTCAGATATTACGCGCTTAGGGGAAAGCTGTGTAGAAAAGAAAAAAAACTATACTTGTCACACATAAAGATAGAGTACTCAATGAATGAATGCTCAAACTTTGTTGCCTTTCAAATTTGGCCACGACGGCACATATCACACATAAAGATAGAGTACTCAATGAATGAATGCTCAAACTTTGTTGCCTTTCAAATTTGGCCACGACGGCACATCTAAAGCCGCACCTGTTTTCATTCCCATTACAACGCTTCTTGGTGAAGCTAAACCTTGTCAATGGTCCGGCTAGGTAAAAGCTAGTGCTTTTGGGGCTCAGGTTGACGTTTGTGGACATATATTGCGTGTTTTAACTGTGGGCAGAGACGTTGATAAACTGGTGTAAGGGGGTAGGTGTCAGTATCAGGTGGTTAAGTCGACAAGTGTAGGGACGATTTTATGCCGAGGACGTCGAAGTCACCCCGAAAAGAACTGCTTTATGCTCTACACCTGGGCGAAGGGAAAGCGGCAGTTTTCCAACCAACCGTTTTTGTGCCAAGATAAGTGCGCACACTAAGCAGGCCCGATCGGACCACACTTCCAGTTTGCTTCTGCAAAGCAGTTCTTTGCTTCTTCCGTTTAGGGGATGAAAAAAAGAGACGAGCCGGACGCAGTATTCGCACCTCTTTTGTTCCATTAAAGTTCCTCCCCCTCCTCCTTCTCCTTACAAAAGTTTTTTAAGCAGTCTGTGGACTGTCCATAGATTTCTGTCTACAAAGTTCATAGACTCTCTATAGACAAATCCTAGAGAACAGCCTATAGGCAATACAAATCCGATTGACTGTCTATAGGAAATGTATAGATTTATGGCCATACACTTTTCTTAGCGTTTTTCTATAGACAGTCCATAGACTATAAACCGACAAAAAGAAATATCTATAGGACAGTAATAGAGCCTAGAAAAATTCTATAGACTGTCTACAGACCATTTCTATAAGGGCTGGGCCCTTTCTTGATGTACGTCCGCGCGTTCATGTCGGGTAGTGTCCCAATGGAAGGACGGTGAAGAACCGGCTTGGGCCCCGTTCGTGTGCAGGGATAGTATGGCGGACACGGTGATTGCCCTCAGTTCCACTGGTTGGCAGGGGAGCGACGAGATGTGTTACGCCGCGCCACCCAGCGCCTTCGACTCATCGACCTTCGGAGAGCCGGCGAAAAGCGTCGCTAAGGCCTACCCCGACCTGGTGAGTCGCTTGGACTCTTGGCGCCACTTGTGTAATCCAGTGGGGTCCTGTCCCTTCCTTTTTATCGTGTTCTGCAGCTTAAGCCAGAAAGAAACTTATCACTTTACTGAGGGTCGGTCAGCACTTCTGAAACTAGTTGTGTTGCTATAACCTTAGTCCCTCAAAAAGCAACCCGCAGGATCTGCCCTGGTACTAAACGGTCATCGCGAGGATTTTCTGGTGCAGTTAGTCCCAGTTTGCCCATCCATGCTCTGAGTGCGTAAGGGCCTGACCGCAGCTTTTGGAATAGTAATGATTTTTGTGTCACTCTTTGACTGCGAACTGCGAAAAACAAGCCAATAAGGAAACCCCTATGCTCTACAGAAAGCTTGCATTTGGACATGGATTTCTGTACGGGTGCGCTCTACGCAGCGGACGCAAAAGTCCTGTCGCAGAGTCGTGTGTTGCACGCCGCACATTAGAGACCTTCAGTAAAAGGTCGTGTTTAGATTGTCCAACCAAGGCTTATGGAACTGGTGGTGGCAACTGGTGCCCGAAAATTCACCACCAGACCTATTTCTTAATATATAATGTACACTTTAGAGAACACGTGGTTACAATATTCGGCAGCGATCAGATATGGCGGCCTAGTCCGTACAACGTCGCCTCGATATCTATTGCGGCGTCTCCTCAAGGGCCATGCCTCACAACCTAAGCGTTCAGACTTCCCATGCCGACGAGTGAACTTGTTGAAACACTCGCATGTACTTAAGAGAAAAACATTTAGGTCTCCCTACTCGTTCACGACGGAAAAGCAGATGACAGCCACTGTTGTGACACCTTGATCGCGGGATGCGGAATGGTGTATTCACCAGATCGCCAGCCTCCAAGCAAACTTATCCTTCGTGCTAAGGACCTCCTGGGAAAGCTGTTTGGCGGAGCAGGCCAAGAGCGCGAGATTTAGTTTCGATATAACAAGGAGGCTTTTTAGTATATGTCACAGAAACCAAGGAACTTAGGGGATTTCTTTTAAGTTGTTGCCATAAACTGTACAACAGTGAGGCCGCTTATATCCGGTCAAGCCGAAGCTGTCGGCACAGCCGAGGCCGCATAAACCTGGTGTCCCGACTAAATGTAACAGACAACACTCCGTTAGTTTCCCGGCCGGGTGAAACTAACGGAGTGTTGTTGAAAGTCGCCTGGCCTACAGTGTAATGTTTTTCTTTGTTCTCCAAACTTAAGTAAATAGTGCTGAATAATTAGGTCATTTAAAAAAAATATTTGCTTCAGTACAGAATAGGTTTCACTCGTTCAGGGCCCTGCACCATTTTTTAAACCACGGGTATTTTTGCTGGGACGGTAGATATATGGACCCAGGCCGGGAGTAGCACATCCCATTACGCCGAGCCAGCTCACATACGACAACGGAAACACCGTTTGTAGCCGGCAAAGCAGTGACCGCTTACACTCTGAAGGTCAGTCCTTAGTTAAGGTAATGCGATGCAATTGTGTGCGCAGAAAAACCACGCGACCCTGGTGGCGGCAGACGTCCAGTACAGTAATTCACAGGCGAAGCTCGGTCTCTCGTTTGAGTTGGGAACCCTGTACTACAAGATGGACAATCCCGCGTCGCAACTCGACGCAATAGCCTACGCGAAGTGCAAACGCTACGGAGTCACACATTTGGACATCGTGGTGAGTTGGCGGCTTTTCTTAACTTTCTCGTTTACCTCCGGCCGAGTATTTCTGAGAAAAAAATCTTTATTTGTCCGAAGGACGTCATTCTTTCAAGCTTGTCAAAGGCTAATCTTGCGTGTAGGCGTAGCAGGTACTCTAAGCGTTGCTGATGTATATTGCCACACGTACCGATTGTTTTGCCAAAGTGTCATAAGGTAAAGCCGCTTTGCAAGAAGCATTATGGTGAAGTGATTTTCATGGACCATAAATCGATATGTGAATGGGCTGGCCACCACACGAATAATACAGTGGGTGCACTGAGCAGTTATCTTTGTGGACGAAGTCACGTGAAGAACAATGAAGATACCTGTAGATCACGGCTAACTACAATGTTCAGAGCTATTGGATATGATGCGCTGTCTATGCTGCTGAAGAGATGCGCAGATTGTTTTCGGGACCAGGGTAGTAATTCATGGATTAGTCTTGACACTTTAGACGCAAAGCACGACACTAGAAACAAGCCCTCCTTGAGGTAAGGGCTTTCAGGTTCTTCAGTGTCGCTCAGTTCAGGGCAGTCTACCGCTGCACTGGCCGGCAGTTCCTTGATTTACCGATTTATTGCACCAAGACAATACTGCGTGTTTAAAGATCCAACAACTATAGTTCTTGGCGCAGCTCCTGAACGCACCGAGGTGAGTCAAGCGATCGTTTTGCTCTGGTTTCTATTTGCTTCTACATGGTCCGTTGTAAACTTCCTTATGAATGTGTTATGCCTAGCCCACAGAGAGTTCATGAAGTGTGTTTGAAGCTAGAGGCTTGAACATAACGCATTTTCAATCCGAGCCTAGTTTGTTCCTTAAAATAGTTATGAGATAAACAGAAAAGAAAACGACGCATCGTTTGAATGGCTTAATTGTTAAATGGATGGAGAAAAAAAATCATTTAAATCTTAGCCAGCAAACAACTAAGCTCATTTAAGACCTGCACCCGCAATATATCTTTTGTGACTATGCATTGGTCCGTCGAGAACAAAGAACAGGTATTTTTCGTGACAACATTGTGAGCTCCTAGGACGTGGTGCGCCGTCTATGCGGCAGAAGTGATGTGGAGGTTGTTTTCATAACCTTAGTGCAGTCTTAGCTACGACACTCCGTACCTACGGCTTTACTCTCACACTTGGGATACTTTGTGCGGTTTCATGTTCTGAGGTTGCAATTTGCTAAGAGTTCGGGGCATACAGTCAGCAACATGCTAAGCGCTAGAGACGGATCAACAGTTCAGGAACTTTAGCAGAACTGGTTATATTCGTTTTCTCTGTTGTATCACAGAAAATATTTAGTAGCGATGAAAACGAAGCACAATGAAAATAATCCCATCTTCATCATCCGCCTGATTACGCCTACTGCAGCGCAAAGGCCTCTCCCATTTCTCTCCAAGTAATCCTGTCCTTTGCCAGTTGTGCCCACCGTATGCTCGCAAACCTCTTAATCTCCTGCGCCCACCTAACTTTCTGCCACCCCCTGATACGCTTGCCTTCTCTTGGAATCCACTCCGTTACCCTTAAGGAGCAGCGGCTATCTTGCTTTCGCATCACATGCCCTGCCCAAGCCCATTTCTTCCTCTTGATTTCGACTAGGATGTCATTACCACGCGTTTGTGCCCTCATCCACTCTGCCCGCTTCCGGTCTCTTAACGTTACACCTATCATTTTTCTTTCCATGGCTCGCTGCGTTGTCCTTAACTTAAGCTGAACTCTTTTCGTTAGCCTCCACGTTCCTGCCCCGTAGGTGAGTGGTGGTAAGATACAGCTGTTGTAGGCTTTTCTCTTGAGGGATATTGGTAAATTGCCATTCATGATCTGAGAGAATATGCCTTATGCGCTCCACCCCTTTCTTATTCTTTTAATTATTTTCCTCGCATGATCCGGATTAACGGACACTACCTGCCCTTCCAGCCCCTCGCTTCCAATTGTGAATTGCCGTTTTGACTGCGCCAAAAAGGGACAGTATATAACAAGAAAACTGAAAACAATATTTTTCTATGCCATTTGTGTGCATCTAGAAACGCCTACACCGGACTTAAGGAAGAGTTCATAGAGTCGCAGTTAGCTGTCAATTTTCGTTATTGCGCCACCAGAACTTGGTTAAATATGGAATTTATGACTGCGCGCAGCGTTAATTTCCGGAGTGTAATTGGTACTTATTGTTGCCTTATGTTTTAGGCCTGCACCAACTTCCTACTGACAAGGCAGCTGACAGCGGGAGTGAAAGTTGGTCACGCCCCTGGCCAGCGGTTTTTTGTATATCTGTGGGACGACAAGCTCTCCCTGGACCTCAAGGTGGGTTCGTGTGCAGCTGCTAATTGTTCGCTACCTCTCATTTCCACAATGAGAGTCAGCCGAGAGGCCTTCCCTATACACGAGGTAATTCAAGCGTGGAGTAACTGGAAACTGCCTTTCACATTTGCGGAGCTCGGATGTCCTCTTCAAGGTCTGTGAAGTGCCAAAGCTGGCTATGATTAGCTTTGACGACTGACACCTCGGTTTCGTGTGCTTCGTGCTTTCAGATGGTTTCCATTATTGTGCCATATAGTGCGTTCGTTGTTTAGCTTTCGTCTTCAAGGCGTACTGGTTAGCCTACTTGGTAGGCTATGGCGCAGGTATGTTGTTCGGTAACCGTGCTAGAACTGTAATTGATTTCTTTGAAGCCGTATGGCATGCAGCACTCAATAGCATTCTAAAGAGTATACATAATAAATACGCAGCAATTCTTGGATTGATACATTTTCAATGGGATGCAGTTTATGAAGGCAATTTTTTGGTATATTATAAGATTTCAATATTGCAGTCAATATATCCGTAGATCTCTCCTCGGCAGGCTGTCATAAGGTAAAGCCGCTTTGCAAGAAGCATGCATTATGGTGACGTGATTTTCATACGCCATATATCGATATGTGAATAGGCTGGCCATTACACGTATAATACAGTGGGCACACCGAACAGGTATCTTTGTCGACGGAGTCATGTGAAGTCGCACTACAACCTTCACAGCAAGGTAGCAGCAGTTCACAATTCGTAGCGAGCTGCTGGAAGTGTTAAAATGAATATGTCTACTTAGGGCAGGTAGTGACCACTGATCCGGATCACGAGAGGGAAATAACCAGAAGAATAAGAATGGGCTGGAAAAGAAAGGTTTTGCTACGCATCGGAAGAATGGATCGTTACCTCCAATACTTCCAAAGCAATGCCTTACAATATTCCGATACTCAGCTGATATTGATTCCCGTGATGGGTACTAGAGCAGCGGAACAGATTCCGATGCAAAGAGAAATCGAGACGACTGTGAATCGGATTGAAAGACGGGCGTCGTGGAAGAAGAGCACACGACAAAACAGCATGTGTCACTATACCACACAAGAAACACCGCAGTGAAAAAAGAGCACAGTGTTGTGCTCTAACCAATGCTGTTCACCGCCTGTTCACAGGAGGTATTCCGAGGCCTGTATTGGGAACAGTTCGGGATAAGAGCTAATGGAGAATACCTGAATAATCTGCAATTCGCTGATGACATTGCCTTGCTGGGTCACTCAGGAGACGACTTGCAGAGCATGTTCAATGAGTCAGACAGACAGCGGAACGGTGGGTCTAAAATTAACATGCCGATAACCAGAATAATCTTTAACAGTCTAGCAAGGGAACAGTGGTTCACAATTGATAGAAGTGGTAAAAAGAATATGCTTACATAGGGCAGGTAGTGACCGCTGATCCGGATCATGAGATGGAAATAGCTAGAAGAATAACAATGGGTGGAACGCATTCGGCATGTTCTCTCAGATCATGAATGGCAGTTTACCAATATCCCTCAAGAGTAAAGTATACAACACCTCTATCTTGCCCATCCATAACTACAGCGCAAACGACAGGACAGAGATGAAGAAGGGACACCACACAGCGCTGTAGTTATGGATCATCGTAAACACCAACTCGCCCAACAAATGCTTTTGTCGAACCTCTATCTTACCGCTACTCACCTACGGCGCCGGAAAGTGGAGGCTAACGAAAAGGGTTCAGCTTAAGTTAAGGACAGCGCAGCGAGCCATGGAAAGAAACAAATGATAGGTGTAACGTTAAGGGACCGGAAGCGGGCAGAGTGGGTGAGGGAACAAGCGCGTGTTAATGACATCCTAGTCAAAATCAAGAGGAAGAAATGGGCTTGGGCAGGGCATGCAATGCGAAGGCAAGATAACCGCTGGTTCTTAAGGGTAACGGAGTGGTGCCAAGAGAAGGCAAGCACAGCAGGGGGTGGCAGAAGGTTAGGTGGGCGGATGAGATTAAGAAATTTACAGGGATAAGGTGGGTGCAGCTGGCAAAGGACAGGGCTAATTGGAGAGACATGGGAGAGGCCTCTGACCTGCAGTGGTTGTAGTCAGGCTATGACGATGATGATGGCGGCAGAACTAGCGCTTTTCCAGTCTTCACTTGCTTGACTTTAAGGGTCTAACCTAACCTAACCTAACCTAACCTAACCTAACCTAACCTAACCTAACCTAACCTAACCTAACCTAACCTAACCTAAACGACATCTGGAAGATGTATGCGCCTGGCGGCATGCAACCGTCTTAACAATAGCAAATCTGTGGGAGGTGCAGGTGTTCAGGTAAAGCCAGTAAAATTTGTTAATCTCTGCAACTAAGAAATGCAATTGGGCTGGACATACACCTGCTTTTATTTTTTCTCTTTTGACTCCAAACTCTGACTGACCTCGCTGGGTAAATTTTGGTGAACCGGTTTTCATTGAGATGGCAGCGCAATGGCTCACAATAACCTTACGACTCGAGCCATTAGAAGACACCTTAATGTGAGCCCGCGCTTTCGTACTTTAGAGAACTAGTTCATCAAGCGTTTGAAAAACTAAAGGTCATTTGAAAAATATCGCGTACACGACTGGCAGAAAAGGTATTTTCTTAAGTACTTTGCCATACAACCTAATCTATCCTCACAACGCGGCAGCCGTATGGATTATGTTTTACCCTTTGCGGATCAGACTATTCGTGATTAATCCCTTCCCGCAGTATTGAAGTGTACTGCACTCAACTGTTGTGTCGTCATGCTGTTTTATATCCTTACGTCATTTTGTCACCATGCCGTTTTTCGTAGCCTGTTGTGAGGAGTGGGGTGTCACCCTGCGCTTCTTTTTTTGTGTCCCTCCGGAAGATGTGATCACGAAACCTGTGGAGACAGGGTGCCTGCTCCTGTCGTAGAAGAGGGATGACTGATTGGATTTGTGAGGCTACTGGTGATTATAATGACTTCAACCCTATAGCTCCTTCCTTATCGCTCAATGTTTCGCTGCCGGCAAGCCCACTATGTTCTTTTATGAGGTGTGCCTGCGACGGGCACAGATTATGATGAACATGCGGTGTCTAGCTTTGCGGATGGCCTGCTGTAACCCCGCTGCAATCCGCCCACAGTCGGCTATAGTTGGTAGCGCGTGGAAAAATGAAGCAACCGAAGCCGCACTGATGGGTGGCGGGCTTCACCACGAACGACAACACGCAGTGGCGACAAATCATATTCTCATAACAGCCAAAAACGGCTGTGTGGTTCCACGGCGATATATCAATTTGGTAATTTTCCACGGACATTTGTGAAGCCGTAGAGTGCTCTAATAATCACTCTTCACGAAAGTTCACGACATTTCCCAGAGGTCTCGGTTTTCATCCTCAAGCTAGGAGATGGCAGAAGAGGGCTGAAAGCTTCGATATTGATGATCAAGGATTGTTATGACGGCAGGGCGTCAGTCACCAAAGAGGGTCACCAGCAAAGCATAAACAGTACCTTAGCATTGACTATGGTGGCGAATACTCAAATATACACTAGGTGTACAGATCATAGGAAAGTATCATTTGTGCATTGTTTGCGAAGAATGAGCTGCGGAATGTTTTATGAAATATGAGCTTTCTAAAAGGTAAATCATTGCCAAAAACCAGCCGACAATCCGCTCGTTGTACCCTCAGAAAAAATTGCCCGATTGTGGAGGGCAGACATGTCACAGAAAGGGTCTTGCAAATAAGCTTTCACGGTGTCCCATATGTGCCTAACCTTTCTTGTCCGTTTTTTTCCCAGGTGGGAAGCTTAAAGCGGAGCAGCAATCTGCGCGGGGACATGTCCTGGCTGCTGCTGAACACGCACCTCGGTGACATGACGGAAAAGTGCGAGTTTGACCCCTTCCACCGTGTCAAGGTCATCAAGAACGAGTTGTTTAGGATTCCTTGAAGTCCAACGGTGCCAATCTAACATTTAGGAGTAAAAAAAACTGTTTCTTCAGAAGGGAAGATGACGCTTAAGAACCATCAACCTTAAAACTGCGCTTAAAGAGAATTTCGATTTCTTAGCTATACATGGAGTTGTGAAGCGCGCCTTCATTTCTTGATCTGCCACTTGACATCAACTCTGTTAACTGGAATAGGCGAGGTTAGTTAAAAAGGACAATTTAAGTTGCCCTGTATCGATGAACTACACCATTAAAAATACTTTTACCGAAAATGGAGCTTTATCATCGAGAAATGACTAAAAAAACGAAGTGCGGGTGTCGCCATTAACGGAAGATTCCGTAAAACAAAATGCGTGCGTCTCGACAGAGTCTCGACCCGGATCTCGGAGGCTATGCTACACAGTCATTCCCTTCAAAATGGCGGCTACGTGTCTTCCCTTTCTGTCGACGTCCCGAGCATGAATTTACAGGCGGGAAATTTAAGTTTAATAATCTCATCTGCAAATGTGTCTTTTGCTGCCAGACCAATGTGAGCACACCAAGAATGAGCAAGAGAATCTATTTTTGCCCAGAAAAAACAATGGGTCGTCAGTGTCAGGGCGTCAGCCACCAAAGAGGGTCACCAGCAATGCTTAAACAGTTCCTTAGCATTGACTATTCCCGCTGTGCTATTTTCCGGTAGACTGGGTCAAAATTTCTTCGTAAATTTCCTTGCCTGTACGTGTGCATTGCTGGAGTGTGGAAGGCGCGTTGGCAGTGTCTGTAAAATGCATTCGTAAGTAACTGGTGCTTCAGCAAATGTCGTGTGTTACACTTTACTTAACCACACGTTGCGTGCGGTTTTGCACCGAGTAAGCGTCTTCAGCATTGTGTAAAGTTTCGCTCATGTTCCGCGTACACGAATAATGTGCCCTCTACGCTCTCCTTCGCTCCAACGACTGTGAGCTTCTTTCATGTCAATCACATCCGGTTTCTTATGTACCTTATTACATGGCTGCATATGGCGTATAGCGAGAGTCGCTCAGCATGCGGCTGGCGAGTACTCATGGTTAGGGTATTGTTTAGGTAGTTTACATATCAGGAGCGCATTAAACTCCGCAGTTATATATTGATAGAGCCGCTCACGCGACATGCTGAGGCATTGGGTTTGTGTTTATGCCTATTGGATTGCGCCACTTCATGGTTGCCGGCTGCCTTTGTGTATGCGAAAACGAACCCCACATTTCCGCTCTTCACGTCGGCTGACGGCGATTTTTTTCTCTGGCATTACGAGGCAATATCAATGAGTCTACCCTGGCCGATTTGATAGCGGGATGCTGTGAATTTTTTCTAAGTTCTTCAGGCTTATGACAGGCTCTTACTCTTGCCATGCAGTAAACCTCAAACATGTTCCTCCGACAAAGAATTCTCGAGTGTTCAGAGTGTTCCATAAGGAGTGGAAGTGCAGTAACACGTGAACAGATTCTTTTCCGAGATTTCTAGCTCCTGAGGGTTTCTTCGTCTCGGGTTACACATTTTCTAGTTATTTTTAAGCACGAAAAATCCTGAATGTTTGAATATGTAGCTTCATAACTGCGCATAACAGCGTTGTCAGAAAGCTCATTTTATTTTGAACGGAGTGCTTTAAACTGCTTGGACCGTGTTTAGTTCGCAGTATGAGATAAATAAAATAAAATAGATCCCCAAGTACGAGTTCCGTACATGGTAAAGGCTCCTCGCAAAAAAAAGTCTCAAGCTTACCGTTGAACACACTATTATCAAGGCAGATATATTCAGTGATCCCACAAAATGCGAAAATATGATTAAATCTATTAATCCCAGTGCCGTCATTGTTCTTCTGGGATCCCAATCCGACTACCTATTGCGCTTTATTTCACGATTCGCTGTCACGGAACTGAAAACCCACTCGGTAGGACATGATAAGATTTTATTCCAGCGTTCAAAAAGTCCACCCCCCACCCCCCTTTGTGGTGGAGATGTGACAGACGGTGAGCTCTACAAAGAGAAACACGATGCTCTGCAAGCCTTAAAAAATGGCGTGTTAAGAGTGCGTCGTAAGACGAGAAAACAAAAAATGCGAAAGCAGATAAGAAAGAAATTTATTTTTCTTGAGGAAACGCAAAATGGTATAGTAAAGTGCACGCCAATAGAATATTTTGAGAAAGCTCTAAAATATCTAGATTTGTTTCGAGAACGTTGTTCGGGGAATCGCGCAGTAATGAGACGTGCTTATGCACAAGACGCGTTGTTGCGGTAGAAGTGCAAGGAAACGCAAAATTACGTTAAGAAACAAAGCAAACGCATGAATGAAGGCAAAAGAAAAGAACTTGAATCACGAAGAAAAAGCGCAAAGTGGAGAAATTCCTCCGATAGGTCGATAGCACCTACGGTTGGCGCCACAATTTTTTTTCGCATTGCAGTCGAAGCTATGCGAACGATAGGCGACAGCCTTCACAAATGTACAGACGTGAAGGCACTATAGCGAGCAAACAGCCCAGGCGTGGAAACTGTCGCTTATACGACTGGTAGCTTCCATGCAAGTGTCCACTATTCGTGAGACAGGCACAACGAATTCTGGCCGTGCGCCGAAAGACATATCTTATAATGCCCGTTGCCCTGCCAGCGACACCGACCCGTTGTCCCAGGGAATATGGAACATCTCTTTTGATGTCTGGATGTACTTCAGCCGACGGAAGGGGTCTTTTGTGGAGCTGGAGCTGCAGTTCAGGTTGTAGTGGCCGAGGTGCTCGTTGTTCACCAGCCAAGACATCTCTGCGCGGAGCTTGTGGGCGTGCTTCAGCTTAATCAGCTGCGAAGAAGACGAGTGGAACACGTGGTGGCGTAGCTCTCTTAAGTGGATCGTAAGGCAGCAAGTTTGAGCATGGTAGTGATGTTGCCGTTTTGTTCTGAGAAACATACGTATACATACGTGCACATTTTATATTTAAAGAAATTGGAAAGGTCTCCTGACCTAAAAGCAATGCGCTTGACTAGACCCAGGTATGGTTTATCTGCAAACAGGATGATATCATGGATCACTTCGCAAACTCGTTTCTGCACTGAAACCAGCACAAAGGTTCGAACGAATAAACCTGCAAATTTATTCAGGGGGAATCAAACTCATAATGCGCGCTGTTAGTGAACTCCTCAGCGAGAAAAACCTCAAGCAGTAAACAGAAGTTCACAAATGAAACTGATCTATACTATTTCCATAGCATACACACAGCATTTAGCGTATATGATGCATATCACAAAAAAGACATTTCACACAAAGAAAAACAACAACAAAAGAAAATAACCTGAATGTGCAATTCAATACGAAAAATCGCTAACAGAACAAAAATAGCGGTAGAAATCATAAGCAATAAAAGAATTCAGCTGCTTGACACTGTATACATTAATAGAATAGTATTTGTTGAGCGCAGCAGGAAGGTTATGGGTCAAGGACTTTGGCCCAGCAATTCTGCAAAGCCATTCTGGACAAAAGCATTTTTGAGCGAGAAACCGTTTATGAACTCAATTTTTTGATGTAATGTAAGACTCCACTACAACAATCAATATATCCGCAGATCACCTGATGATGTTCTTGTATTTTGTTTTCTATTCACGTCTTTGCTATCGTCAAAAGCGTTCCCCATTGGTTTTAAAAGGCTGTCTTAACTTATTGATGCGATCGATGGAAACACTTTGAAAGAAAGATGTTGCAACATGTCAGAAAAATGAACCATTACCTTGGACATTTCGACAACAGTGTCTTACCATTTTGAAATTTTCAAAATTTTTGCCCGAAACAGCTGGACATGTTCGGGGGACACGTAAGCTCGGCCAAGTACGAAATTTAAAGCCAAGAGTTTGGAAACTGCTCCGTGAAGGCGTTAATGTGCGGCTTCAGCATCCAGGGGTCCTTTCTGCACACACTTCCCAGATACAGGCGGCGATCCTTATTGTCTAACATTTTAACTTTTATATTTTATTAGTTACGTCACATCCTCATCTACAGATGCAAATTTTCACACCACGGTAGCTGCCGTGGAACAGAATTTTTTTCTTACACCTCCGAGGTTCCGCTTAGCAGTCCCTTTGTTCACGCCATTGACGAGCGTTGGCAGCTGAGAATTTATATTGCTCGGTCAAAATCAATCCTAAGGCTCTCTCTGGGTATGATGACGTTGCTTAGGCAGCAAAAGAGCCTTTATTTTTAAGTGTTCTGGTCCAATTCAAATTCGTTAAGATTAAAACCTTGAGCGAAAATGCCAGGACGAAAATACACACAGCGCAGAACTTTGAAACCACGAGGAACACTTAAGGGATCGACCTCCATCACATCACAAATCGCAGGTATGGTTTATCTGCAAACAGGATGATATCATGGATCACTTCACAAACTCGTTTCAGAACCAGTCACCCGCCGCGGTGGCTCAGTGGTTAGGGCGCTCGACTACTGATCCGGAGTTCCCGGGTTCGAACCCGACCGCGGCGGCTGCGTTTTTATGGAGGAAAAACGCTAAGGCGCCCGTGTGCTGTGCGATGTCAGTGCACGTTAAAGATCCCCAGGAGGTCGAAATTATTCCGGAGCCCTCCACTACGGCACCTATTCTTCCTTTCTTCTTTCGCTCCCTCCTTTATCCCTTCCCTCACGGCGCGGTTCAGGTGTCCAAAGATATATGAGACAGATACTGCGCCATTTGCTTTCACCAAAAACCAATTAATATTATTATTATTATTATTATTATTATTATTATTATTATTAAACCAGCACAAAGGACCGAACGAAATAAACCTGCAAATTTATTTAGGGGGAATCACTCAATGCGCGCTGCTAGTGAACTCCTCAGCGAGAAAAACCTCAAGCAGTAAACAGAATTGCACGTAGCGGCGAGCAACAAAATAATGATAAAAAGCAAAAGAAACACAACCAAGCAAACGGGATGGGCCAAGAAGCAGAAGATAGGGCACGCGCAAGACGCATGCGGACGCGATAATTAGCTACCCAATGGGAAGAACAGAAACAAGCCAAAGTAAAGACAAATGGGAACGTCGCTATAATTACAGATGCAAGACGCGCGCGAAGCAATTAACAACGGTAAAGGCGAGGTTGCCCTTTGCCTAAGAATACGCTGGCTTTCCTGGGACAGGGCACACTTAACACTATCGCGTTCAAGGTCAAGCAGCCTTCGGGCAAAGAAGGCGATTAGGTTAGGTTAGGTTAGGGGGAGCCTTAGTGCTAGAGCACTAAAACTACGGGAGCAACTTAAGCTCCACCTTGAGCTTAATGGGTTAGTGTCGATATACGCGGAGTTGGTCATTCTATACTTCATATTGTCACACGCTACATATAGACCCTGTAGGGGCAGCGAACATGTAAATAGCTCCTGTAAATAGAACCTGTACCAATATTCACAGATCACAGGCACCCCTCATGCCACTTCTGGTGCAGTGGTGAGGCGGTTAAGCGATGCGCCACTGTCCAGCGATGCAGGTGCTGCCACCAGTGGGACGCGCAAGACCCACTGAAACAAAAGCTAAGCCGAGCAAAACACAGCCGGCCGTTTCAGTTATCGCTCATAGGCATACATATAAACCTTTCATCTCTCAAGTTACAGTCCCAACTATCCCAGTCTGTCAATGTTGAAAAAAATTAACGCGACAGCATTAATGGTCTCCTTTCCCAGAAAAGCGAACTTATACTCCGTTTCATACATCAGGTGCAACGCTGTGAAAGGTACGGAAGTAGTCCAGACGGGAAAAAAAGGAGTTGTGTTACTCCGCGCTTGTTCTGTGCCCAATTGGTCTATGTCACGAGAAAGCGACAGCGTGTTGTCAGCAATAACAGTGCATTTAATCAAGATCATGACAAATGTGTCATGTAATAAGCGTGCAGTAATAACGTTTGCTGTGTTTCGCTGCCCACAAGTAAGGCACTACTTTTTGCTCGCGGATGCAGGCAGCGCAAAGAAGAGCGCTAGCTTTGGCAGCGTTGCACACGGTGTTTGAAGCATTTTTTCAGTAAAAACGGCGGAAGTTGTGGGAGTATGCCAAACGGGATAGCGTTGAGGGAATAAAACTGGTTTAGCGGTTGGACACGCTTTACCTGCGTGACAAACGATTGAAGGGGAACAACACAGCTTGTGTGGTGACCCAACAATGACCCCATGCTATTCAAGGCATGTCACCGTCACTTCGGGTTGCGACAATGCATTGTTGCAGCATTAAAATTAGTTGTCGAGTTTCATTTTCTTCATTCAATAAATCGATACATAGCTGGGGAGTCGAAATCAGGTCCAGTTGGTAGATATTTAAGAGAAAACCAGACATATAGACGAAGGACGAGAAAAGAAAGACACACATGCGACGACTGGTTTGTGCTGTAGGCACTGAGGCGTGGCTCGATCCAGATATATCGGATGCCGAGGCCTTTCCTTCAGGCTATCATCACTTACGGCGTGACCGTGGCGCTATCTTATGTGCCAAGACCGAGTTCTCAAATGTTACAGCGGAGTTAGCTTTCTGTAAGTTAAAACTCTCAAATGGGATGAGCTTGGTTATTAGGTCATTTAAGCGCCCTCCTGGTCCAGCGCTCCAACCGACTGTGCATTGTATGGGTGCCTTGAAGATATTCGTGCAAACCATATTCTTTTGGAATAGGATTTCAATCTGCCAATTATTGATCGAGAAATACTGCTGGTGGTGTCATGCATTCTTACTTGTTTGAATATGTAATGGATCAGTGTACACTCCGTCAATCTGTTCGCGAAACGAGGAGAGGTGACGGCACAGGCTACGTCCTCAGCGAAAACCAAAGAAAAAACCCCAGAGAAGCAACATAAACAGCAGGTGGGCCACTGCGAAAGTTGTGCAAGCAATCTACGATATGTTAATTGATTCCTCTTATACGCACATTAATTCATTAACGCTATCATGCCATACCCTTAAGGCAAAGCTTAGCAGTCCCCTCCAGTTTTTATTATTCTCACCTCAAGCAGGAACCATGCATCTGCACACCTTCGTCACGCACGATGCAATTCGTCATCATCATCATCAACCTGACTATGCCCACGGCAGGGCAAAGTCCTCTCCCATGTCTCTCCAATTAACCCTGTCCCTTGCCACCTGCGGTCACCATATTCCTGCAAACTTCTTATCTCATCCGCCCACCTAACTATTGGCCGCCCCCTTCTAAGCCTACCTCATCTTGGAATTCACTCCGTTACCCTTAAAGGCAAGCAGTTACCTAGCCGTTTCATTACATGCCCTGCCTAAGCCGATTTCTTCCTGCTGATTTCGACTAGGGTGTCATTAAACCACATTTGTTCCCTCAACCACTCTACCCGCTTCCGGTCTCTTAACGTTACACCTATCATTTTTCTTTCCATAGCTCGCTGCGTTGTCCTTAGCTTAAGCTGAGCCTTTTTTTCGTTAGCCTCCACGTCCTTACTTTTCCAGTCTCTCTTCCTCCAAACAGAATGTCACTAGAACGACCTTGGCCGCAAATTTGCAGCCATCAGCTTCCCATCAGCCTTCTTAAATTAAGCCACATCGCACCTGTTATCGTGAAAAGAAACGTTCTAGTTTCCGTGTTAACGCCAGCCTTTATGTAAAGTCTTTAAGAGGAATAAAGGGAAGTAAAGTTAAGATGAGAACTATGATTCACTGTTCGAAGTGGTACCTCAACGACCGCGCCGGTTTTTAGGGCATTTTTTTAGCGTTTACGCCTCATCTTTGTTGTCACTGCACGCATTTTAGGAATTACTTCTGTTTTCGGGTTTTTCTCTCAACGCTGCGTTAGCCACGCGCACTCCGCACATGCCTTTTGACTCCTTCAGAATGGGTTTATTGCTTTTTATGTTTTAGAAAGAGAGCTCTACTCCTCGTGGTAAAACTTCCGATTTCGATGTGGATGAGACAATGACCTTCAATGCCTCACAAGGTCAAACCGAACTTAACTGCGCAGTGGTATGGTCCAAGCTGTGGTAGTATGACCACGTGATCGTATGACTACGACCACTGAGTAACTGGCGTTTGACCTCCAATCATTGGCCTTGACACTTGATTTAAGACACTGTAGCTCGACCATGCTTAACAGCTTTCGCTCGTATAACTGAGTTCAAGCCAGGTTGTACCCCAGCCATCTTATGTTTCGTTATTTGTATTTGTTTTTGTTTTTATGCTTCTTCCAGCGGTGTTACGAGCACCAAGTCTATGCTCCATGCATGTATTCTGCTGTGTTTTCTACCTCGTGTTTAAGGTTAGTGTTCCAGCATGAACTATTTGTACCAAATAGCCCGCCAGAAAACTCAGCTACGTGCTTGCTCGTTGTGTGTACGCCGAAAATAATTCAGCAATCAGCATTTCGAAGGAAATTTCCGTTAAGCCTGGCATCTGGGATCAGTTTTGAAATTACTGTGGCGACACAGCGCAGTTTACTTCGAAATAGCCAGCGTTCGCCCCATCTTTGTTTTTTTTAATGCGAAAGCATTATAGCTCCTATTAGCACAAAAGCCGTCCGCCGTCCGCCGCGATTTATAACATGAAACTGGGGTGATGCACTGTGCAGAATGTTTCACTGTGGCCTTAGGTACAGCCCTTAAAGGGGCCTAGCACTAATTTTTAACCGCCGAATTTTTTCTGTGGCACAACAGAAAACTTGCTGTCTAAGGTGAACGATTCCGCACCGCTTAGAACCGGTAGAGACCTTTACCAAGTGCATAGGTTGGTTTTTCCTATCGCGATGTTGGAAACCATGATCAGTGAGCATGATAGTGATTGCAGGTCGGCGGAACTCATGTACTTAAATCTATGTTGATCTCACCCTCCAGAAGGTAAGTCATTTTAGTATATAAAGTAGCTTCCATTTTTCAAGCATAATTTCCACACTAAAACGTCTTAGGACACAATGATGTACGCCCTGTTGTAAGTTATCGTGGATCATCGTGGTTATCGCTTTATGCGAGAATTGGGAAGCACTGTGCCGCCGTCCAGCGGCAAAAGCTAGAAGCACATCGTCGGCGACTCAACGGGAAGATCGCTTTTTATCGAATGGTGTACTGGAGAGTGCGTACAGTGCAATAAAACATTAACACTCCGAAAGAAAAAAAACATGGTGTACTTAAAATAAATCAGCGATATTTTAACGAGATGTAGTCGAATATGGGGATTCACTGATAATGCCAGGGCTTCATCACAAGGTGTCATTTCAGTTTATTTTATGCCGTTTTCAGATCCAAATCGGAGTTATAAATCCTTGTTTCTTGGAGAGTGCAGTGCTCAATTATTGCAATATGATGACTTTTCATTTCCACCGTAACCATGAGATACGTGTTGTATGTGGTCCGTTCCCTTACGATTGCACTTAAACCCAGATTTTTTTGTACAGTATTTCGCCATTCCATACCAGCTGCATCTGCCCGCTCCATTCTCGAGAAGTCACATCTAGTACACAAGAATGCTTGTGAGCTAATTTCATTACGCTCCACTACCGTCACTACCGGGCATTATTTGCAATTGTTTCTATTACCATAACCGGTCCAAACCAGTGCTTCTTTACTCATATATTTCGAGATCTAACTTGAAGGAGACTTCAATTACAATATCTGCTGGCCATATCCTTTGATACACATTCAAACTTTGCTACAGAATGACCAAAATAGTTGCACATAAGTTCCAGGTAAAAAATATTTTATGTTTGACCTGCACCAACACTCGCTAACGCACACGTCAACAAGGTTGTGTTCATGGAAACAAAAATCTATAACGCGTGCTTTTCGGCTCTTTCGGCGTGCTTTTCGCCTCCCCCCCCCTCCCCCATCCCGCCTTGCGGTGGGAGTCGCAGCTCTCTCCCTAAGCACTCTCTCAAGCTACCTCCTCTCGAACTGTCTACCCTGTCCCCTCTCGTATCCTAGAGACGCACAAGGTATAGGTTTCACTAGAGTGAGTGATATAAAGCTACAGAGGTGACCAAGGTAACCACATAAATCACCGTAGCTGCGCGCCCTATATATACTTGCCCATCTGCGCAGAGGGAGCAGTGTGAGAAGGCGTGTTTGGAGCACTGCTGTTTCTCATATGTTAATTGCGTGTAATGAATGTTTTCTACCAGATGAGCGTCGTGTACCGGGAAAAGGTGTGCTCGGCGAAAACTTGCTGTGCGCATATTTGACACGGCTCTGGCTGCTTGAGACAAGAAATTCGACATACCTAAGGCAGAATAATGGTGAGGTAGGTCTACGTCTACGCCGATCATCACAAGAAGGCCGACCATCCAGAGAAAGAAATGGTTTATGAGACTTCAGTGTACGTCCGTGTCGTCGTCAGGAAATATGTGCCGTTCTCTAGACGACAGGTCTTGAATGTTATGAGGATTCCATAAACTACGCGGGCGAATGCATTGTCGTCGCGTGGATATTTGCGAGATAGGCTTACAATTAACTTTCTGGTTACCTTCGCCATTCTGCAAAGGATGTGTGACAAGGTCTACACATCGCTTTTTCGTGTTTCAGCTCGCGGAAGGTGTTCTGCAGTGCAAGATGTTAAAGCTAATGTTCCCGGGAAAGCGCACCTGTCCTGGTCGTCTAAAAACGTCCGTGTGAGTGTGCCCGGGTGGAGGGGATGTACACGTGAGCAGGGAGGGTGCGGGGGGCACCTCAGAAGCGGTTCCATCGTGCGGAGGAGTGATGGTGTCACTAGGCCGTGCCTTGAATGGGCGCGCCTGCCACGACCACGTCGGAAGTGCCTGTGCCGAAGCCCATGCTGACGTCGCTTCCGTCACGTGCTTTACGTCATGCCAAACCTTACTCAGACCCCTCGACTTCTCCTATTGGCCACCGCGCCTCCTTGCACTCTGCCCCACCCTCCTCCCCATTCTGCGCAGCAGTATCAGTAGCACTAACGCATTAACAGCTTCTTCAAGAGGGGGGGGGGGGGGGGGGCAACATAAGTTAGTATACCACAAATGCTAGTCGGTTATTTCAACGTGGACATCGCGAAGCCCAAGCAGTATCTAACAAAGATCCGAGCAGACAATGTAATCCTTCAAACCAACCCGACACATCTCACGGCGGTTCTCTAAACGTGCAATGTGTTCTCTCGCGGAGTACATAACAGCGTCGCCATCAAGCCCATAATAACGCACACATCAGGTCACAAGGATGTGACTGACTCGATAAGCATGTGTTCATGAACAAAAAAAACCATACGGAGATTCGTTCATGGTTCTTAAAGCAATGACAAGGCAGTCGGAGCGTTAAGAGAACTCTAAGCTGAATGGTCTGAAGCCATGAGACCTCATTCACTGCAAAGCCTTGGGAAACCTTTGAAAAACGAACCCGTAGCACCGATCTGGTAAGGAGCATTTGCAGAGTCTAAGATTTTACACAATTAAAAAACAAGTTTTTTTAGTTAGAAAAGCGCTTTTTTTTTGGCCTAATATTTTCAGCGACGTGGTACATCAGAATGCAGCTAAGACGTGCTAACAAGCGGGTGGGTTAACTAACCCTGAATAGTTAATTTTTTAACCACCACTGATAGGTTCCTTAATTACCAAAAGGTATGTAGACCACCATAATTATTATTCATGTCAGTTTCTAGAAATTTGAAAACGCGGTTACCCTCGATGTTGCGGCCTAACAAATTTTGCCTACATTGCGCTGAAATGCATGTGCTTTCGACAAGCTCTCAGGCAAAGCAACCTTTCCAATGCACGTGACTCGTAAAAAATATCCAACAATTTTGGCCACAGCGCTGAGGGTAACCGCGTCTTCGAAATTCTAAAAATTGATATGGATAGTAATTTTGGTAGGCTACCCTATTCTCAAAAAATAAGGAGCCTAACAGTAATAGTTAAAAAGTTAACTATCTATCTGGCCAGTAAGCACACCTTAGCTGTAGTCAGATGTGCTATAGCGCTGACAATGGCACGTTGAAAGAAGCACTTCTCTAACTCAAAAAGCCCATTTTTAGAAATTGTGTAAAATCTTGGGGAGAAACACCCGGTATAAGAACTCTTCGAGTATGTTTTTGCAGGCTAGTTGGTGCCTAAGCATTCTGGGTTGGTGCCTAAGCATTCTGGGCACTCTTCTAGTGCGTTACTACTCGTGCTAGGTTTGTATTGCAGCAACGTTAACCTTTTAATCACTTTGTGTGGAGAAGCGTGTTTTGATCGTGTGGCGAAATGGAAGGGATGGAAAATTCACTTTTGTTAACTAATCTTCTCCCTCAGGGTTATCGTATCCTCGTACACATACACGTAGGCCGTGTTGTTGTCCACCTGTCTATAGTACGCGCCGGCCTGATATTTTAGAGTGCCGCGGCCGCATGTCTCGAAAGAGAAGGCGATTAAGAATCAGTATTCAAGCGAAAAGCTTCATCACGCTAGGTAAAGCAGTCGTCGCGTAGGCCGGATAATGACCTTGAACGACCTTCAGCCTAACCTTGTTAGCCGTGTATATGACCATATGTGGTACGGTTATGGTGTCGAACCCTTGACCCTCACCTTGACCCATGACCTTTAGTTTACCTTTGACCTCTGACCTTTGACCTTAAGTACATCCGATGGCGTGATGTGAAGCCACGTTATGAGATCCGACTGGGGTGTCGTAAGACCATGTGATAGCAGGTCGTAACCACTTGGTCGTGTGGGTATATATAGAACGGCTGTCGCGAGCGTGTAGCGGAGCCGCCATGGACGAGCCTCAGACACTTAGCAAGCGTGCTTGCTTTACGCCGAATTCCAGGGTTAGCCAAGTTAAGCCACTGACATTTTTTTTCTAATCTTCTCCTTATTGAAAGTGCGCAACAATTTTCACGGTGTTCTCAGCACAGGCTCGAATCTTTCAAGGTCATGCTTCCCAGAGGAGTGGCTCATTTACCTCACGTGTACCCTGAGGAGAGGACACGCTTGGAGAGTGGACAGCCCCGTCTGAAGAATACGTCACGCTGGTGTGCCTATTTACTCACATCCTTAATGACGTAACGTGACCAACCCGTGACGTACAGCCGGAAAATTGTCTTTCATCGGTCCTCCAATGAATGAAACAGTAACCATATTTTGAACCATAAAATACATACTACGACTGCCTGCTGTGAATAGAAAGATTAGTAATTAGAAGATTAGTAGTAAAGATCAGTAGTAAAGATTAGTAGTATTGGAATAGATTAGTTGATTAGTGGTACTAAAGTAAGTAGTAAAGATTGGTAGATTAATAGGGCCTACATACGTGGCCAGGTTTTAAAGGGCAGCTTAATAATGACGTTATGCAAACAAACAATTCGTTATTAATGATGTAAGCGCAGTCTTCGCCGAGACTATGTTTCTGTGTTACCAGACTGCGATGGCTTTAAACTTCATTCCGCGCGTCTACTCTGTAATAATGTGTGCGTATATTCTGTGAGCACCTGCAAGCAACTCTGGCCAATATCCTCTCAAGTAGATACAGTGTGGCCTTGGTGAGTAGCGCGCAGTTTATACTTTAGCACAGAATGGATGTATCCTGTGCGCTGTGATTTACTCCCTAGAAGGACTATGCTATTTTGAAAGTGCAGTAAAGAACAGCTAAGCTCTTCAAACAGCACATTAAAGCATTAAAGAAAATGTCGAGCTAACAAAACTAAGCCTTGATTGTATCCTTCATAAATATTAACCACAGGCTGCAAAACTTGGCTATCAGCTAAGCGTACATCATCACCATACATTAAAGCCTAGAGCCGCTGCTCTACGACTGCTGCGCCTAATTTGTATAAGAGATTATAACCTAGGTTACTTTCTTGTAGCCTTCTCTTTATGATTACATATGGTGAGGTGGAATGATGATAATGCGCAACCCTGCCTCAATCCGTGGTGTAGCTCGAAAAAAGCCCAATGGGTACACTGAAACCCCTTTGGACGTAATGTGAACGTTTAGGACATCCGTGGGACGTCCATGTGAGTTTCAATGACCATTGAGAGGTTCTTCTGTTACGGCATGAAGATTATTAACGGTTCAAAATGTTATCTGGGAGCTCATTCTAGGACGAAAGGATCGGTACCATTATAACCTATAGGTTACTTTCTTCTAGCCTTCACTTTATAACTATATATGGGGAGGTGGAATGGTGATAATGTGCAAGCCCGCCTTAATGCGTTTCTGGCAAAACTGGTGATTACGACATTTTAACAAAATATTGTCGCGTATGATATGTTATACACCATGTAGTTGGGAGCATTTTTGTGGACATAAAAATCTGCAGTTAAAAGCCCATAACTGAACAAGAATTGACATACTAAATCGCATAATGATGGCTAGTTCACTTTTTGCACTGCGCTCCCAGTGCAACACCTTTGAGGGCGGTGGGGCATCTTGAAACAAGGTGGAAGTCGAATGTGATTGAGGGGAGTATAGAAAGGTGACATACAGACCGTTCGTTTTTCCTCATTTGCCAAAGTGGCCTTCGGAAAACAACAAATGCACCGAAACAAGCCATGCTGTTCATTGCCTTCAAGAGCGTTCTTATTTCAGATTTCAAGCGTGCAGCTCACTTTCATGCATCTGTTACCTCTCTTCGGCATGATAACACACACACGTGGTTTGTTGTCCCACCGCACCCTTCAAGAAGAGCTTGAATTTTGTTTTGGTCCTTTTCTTGTACGTCTCTTCTGTCCTCGTCTAAGTTGTCTTCTATCTATCTGGCCAGTTAGCCAGTCTTAGCTGTATTCAGATCTGCTATAGCGCTGACAATGGTATGTTGAAGACGTCTACGACGTTTTCAATGAGCAGACTAGCACCACTCCCTTCATTACCATTGCCATTTTTCTGTTCTTTCTTTCTTCCTTGCTTTCTGTGTTCCTTTCTTTCTCTCTTTCTTTCCTCCTTCCTTTCATTCGTTCTTTCCTCCTTTCCTTCCTTCTTTCCTTCTTTCTTTCCTCCTTTCTTTCTTTCTTTCTTTCCTTATTTCTTTCCTTCTTTCTTTCTTTCCTTCCTTCTTTCCTTTCTTTCCTCCTTTCCTTCTTTCTTTCCTCCTTCCTTCCTTTCTTTCCTTCTTTCCTTCTATCTTTCTTTCTTTCCTTCTTTCTCTATTTCTTTCCTCCTTCCCTTCTTTCTTTCCTCCTTTCCTCCATTGTTTCCTCCTTTCTTTCTTTCTTTCCTTATTTCTTTCCTCCTTCCTTTATCTCTTTCTTTTTCGTTTAATCTCGCCCTCCCCTGCTACTAATTAAGCCGAGCTGCCGAGCCACAAAAGAAGAAGAGCTTTCGCATCAGTGCTGTGGCGCACTGTTTCTGCAGGGTTTGGTGGATGTGTAAACCACGGGTTGGAGTAATTTAATAAAGGTGCGGCAGCGGTAACGAAGGTCAAGGAAATGAAGACGTATTATCTCGGTCACCTGAACCCGCGCTAAATCGTGCTGTGTTAGATTAGCGAGAACGCCGCACAAATTATTCGATATCTCCCCGTGATCTGTATTCTCTTGTAGTCGGACTTCGGAAGCGTAGAAGCCGAAATCTAAGTTTCGAGAAGCTGGCCGATGGGCGTTAATCTGTCAGGGTAATCTTAGGGGCGATGCCCTTGGAACCGATCGCCGCATCGATCGCCATAAATGTTGCCAGAATAAAGGACATTTCAGATGCACTTACCGCGTCCAAGTGCTCCACAGTTGAGCGATTGCACTTGGCGTAGGCCAGTTTGTCCGCCTTCAGGTTTGCGTCCGACATCATGTACAGCAGAGTGCCCAGCTCGAACGACAGGCCCAGCTTGGTGTCCGGCCTGGTATACTTGACGCTGTTGGTCATCAATCTGGCCAGTTTCTTCTGCGCACCATTGGATTAAAGCGAACAAGCAGATATGCGTTGGCAAATGCAAACTTATTTGTGTGGTGTGCCTAGCTTAGTTTGTTTGGGGGACAATATCTCCCAATAAAGAACTTTTCAAGTTTCACGTGAGCTTCCCCATGATTGTTTCGGACTGCCTGCCGCCACCTTCAAGTAACGCTTATGAATTTGACGCTCATGAAATGACTGTTTACAGGGACTAGTGCATATAGCCAGGAATACCAATCAGTAACCGGGCGTGAGAATGTGAAAGGCGGCAGACTGCTTGTCCCTCCTAGAAAGTGCTACCCTCCGAGATTTTTATGTACGCATTGTCTTCGCTGCCATGAGAACGAAGCCGTTTTTGCGCTGTTTTAAGAATGAAGTGTTCAGAAGCGGCTAGCGGCGGGTCATACAACAAGGCATTGTAGCTGCCAGAATGGACCTGCCTGGTGTGACATTGCTCGTCACACCAGGCTCTGCTCTGTCACGCCAATACCCCACGGAGACTACGATTACGTGGATAACGCGCACCACTGCAGACGCAGCAGTTTTATAAGTTCAACGCGTTTGTCGGACACCGAGTATGAGTGTGCGAATGAGTCTGCCGCTCACCTGTAAGCTTATTCGCATACTGTGTTCTTCAGGGTGACAACTTAACACTGCATCCGCATGCAGCATGTAATCATTGTAAAAATTTTATTACTGCACATAATATTTAACAGGCTTTAGGCAACTGAACACTAGCTATCCGTAAATATAATGACTCCGCCAAATGGTCCTTGCAAATCGCCAATGGCCTGATCACCGCGGTTGTTCGTTGTTAGCTTTATGTCAGGCCTACAAAATGTGCACTACAAAGGCCGAGTGGATTGCACAGTGAGCCCCGTGGAAGACAATTGCGTTCGGATATCAAGCACGAGAACGCAGGAAAAACCCGAGCAACCATGATCTGAGCCCACCCGCATTCTGGTTACCGCCGTGGCAGCGTGTTCTCATGCGTTCATGTGGTTGCGAGGCATTGTGATCGCATGCAGTAGCCTATCTTTCCAAGGTGATGCATCATATGCAAGATGTGTGCTGCTCAGACTGAAAACGACAGAGTTAACGACAACACTAATGGTTAATCTCAATCGCAGCACTTCTTAAGGGGATGTATTTCTGCGAGATGCGAGCTCGTCGTCTAGAGCCCTTCCTATTGCATAAACACTGGCCAAGCATAGAGAAGATAACGATAACGATTACATCGTTTTCCTTCTGTCGTAGCTCGAATTTGTCAAGCAGCGTGCCTTTCCAGAAAAGGTTTTAATTTCGTGGACCTTTCTGCATTATACTTTTGTTAGGACACTCAAGAGTCGTTGAGACAATGGAGGGCAACTGTTCTCGCTCAGATCGTGACACCAATCAGTTGTCTACCGCACGCTGCTTACAAGGTCTGGCACCCTCTTGTCGGTCGGATCGGCAACACCGGTAGGCGCTGCGAAGCACTTATCGTCACTCTCCATCTCCCCCGTTGAACTCAGGGCGATCACGGTATCCGCCTTCTTGGTCCTGCACATGAACAAAGCTGCTCACACACACCCACTCTTTGAGCGCTCGTCAGTGCATCCTATTCCAGCTAGAGAAAAAGGATTAGATGATTACAGTGCCACCACTACTCCGAGCAGAAAGGGCAAAGCTGCCCAGAGATGCCAGGTGCGCCCTTATGTTCTCCGGAGATAACGTAAAACATGTGGATCATTGTACTTATTTTGATCCACTTCTGGCTCATTCCACTACAAAGTTTATTTGGCTCTACGTTCTAGGTCGCTTTTCTAAATTTACCCCTCACTCAGTCCAGTAGGCTACGGCGCCAACATTATTTTGCCTAGCGGAGGCACTAGTTCCTATGCAGCATTGTTGCGCAGCCCAACATCGATTCTGGCTTTGTTCGCATGGAATTAAAGGCCGGCCGTGATTAACAGTCAATGTGTGCACAGTGCTAGCAAACTGATTTCACGCTGTTGTGCTGCGATGAATGAAGGGTTGTAAATGCATTCTTGTTTTGGCTGAACGTGCTCGCAGTGATGTAACGCTACAACTGCAACACACTTAGGAGTTCACAGTCCCAACTAGGTGACTTTCATCATGCGGTATTCGAATTTTTGATTATGTTAAGTAAAATATATATTACTGCATGGTAGAACCACCATGCTGGAACCTGCATGGTATTGCCATGTACATAGAGATGACGTCTCATTACATAAACCTGCCCATGCGAGCGATGTTTTAATGAAGCGAATGTAAGCCCCACGAATGCAAAAACATGAATGTTGCGTGTCCGCCAGGAATCTTCTTTGTTTCTTCAATGCGTACTGCATTGCGTACTGCGTACTTCGTACTTGAAACTGGCACTCAGAGAGCCGCTAAAGACATGCGTACGCAGTTTTCGCAAGAGCTGGTCACATTGCCCGCGCGTGCTGGGAAGGAAAGCTCGAAAGAAATGCTGCGGCCGAAGTGACAGCTGTCATGCTCTCCGCGACATCCATAGCTTCACAACCAAACTTAGCCAATCCAAACTTATCGCTGATCCACTATCAGTGCATTCTGGTCATGCCTTTTCCAAGCAGAGCTTTCATATAGATGTCCTACGACGACCCAAACGTGGCTCCATTCCAGGCGCGGGAGAGAGGAAAAACCCATTAAGCTGCGAGGGGAGGTCAAGGTTGCGTAGTCTTGCCTCAATATCCTTAGTGCCATGAGATGGCGCTAGAACTGGGATCGTGTGACACCAACATAATTCGCTTCATATCGCGCACGCATAAATCTCAGCTCTCGCTGAGATGATGACGCGGTAAAATTAGCGAAAAAGAAGATGCTGTGAAAATTGATATCGCTGCTGCCATACTCACTCGACGGCCAGTTTGAATTGCGCATCGTAAATGCTATAAGCGTCCGTGCAGTCGTAAAGGCCGAGTGCTATTATCGTTATTTTATTCTTGTCGTTGCCTTGCATGGTTTTTGGTTTCTGCGAAGAAAGCACGTTGGGAACAGTTAGGTAGCAAAAAATAGGTAGTCCATGTAATGAACTGCACAATTCACAGTGATCAATGCGAATGATGGCGCAAGGCAATGCGTTAGCATATCTGTCTTGATTTCGTGAGCTCACTGAGCCGAGCATTCTTTCTTCATCTTCATCCCTGGACGTGGATTCACTCTCTCCCCCTCCCCCAATCGGTTTCGCCGGCGCGCCGCGCCGCCGGCAGCTGCTCCGCACCACGTGACCAAACACGTGAGCAGCCACGGCGCCGCCATGGATCTGAAGGGTGGCCACGCAGCTCAATGGGTGCCACGCTCGAAGTGCTAGCGTAGTGTAGCTATCGCTAAAAACCGCACTTTCAGTAGTTGCATCTGGGGTGTTCCTCTTCCGGTACATCAGACTGTCAGGCTAACAAAAAAGAAAACTGTAGAATTAAGCTTACCGGCTTAGCGCATTAATCAGCGAAAGCTGGTTGAAATTAGTGGTGTTTCTGGCAGGTAAGGTATGAACGGTAGCGCTAACACAAGCATATGGACAGTCATTTTAAGCGCGCGGCGAGCTAACCAGATACAAAAATAGCCACTTGGCTTTGCTTTCTGTTTCTCGCAAGATTAGCTACTTGGCTTCGCCTCTCTTTTCGGGCATGTTTAGCTACTTGACTTTGTCTCGCTTGTTTCGAACACGCTTAGGTACTTGGCTTAGCCTCCACCTAACACGCGTCCGACTTTCCCGTCGGAATGGAGAATATGCACTTGCACCCGTTATATAGCCCCTCTACGAGCATCTCACGGAGCCCACTTTTCGCGAACTTCCGTCGTGGTCTCGTCTTCGCGTCTCGCCAACGCGACATTGATTCCACGCTTGACTCTCCGCGACGTTCGCAAGCTCCATGCGGCTGCTGTTACCCGATACGGACCATCGCCGTGTGTAGCGACCCTTCTCTTTACCTCGTTCAATCACCTCGCTAGTCTATCTCCCGTCTCTGACACGAGCGAGGCGCCGGAGCCTCGGCAAGTCGCGGCACCGCTTTCCTTCTTTCATTCCGACCTTCCTCCCTGCCCCCGAGGCGCGGCTGTCAGTCTTTCCTTCTCTCCACGTCCTATCTACGCCAGCTGCAGCTAACCGACTTTTCCTCACCTCCTAGACTGCGCGCTCTGCTCTGCCGGTGATAGCAACCGGCAGTGCTCGTTCCCGGTTTTCTCTCTCTCCTGTTTACGGGAGAGAGAACGCTTTACTTCTAACATGTTGCTGCTGCCGTTGTACCCCCAAAATGGCTTGTACTGAATGGCTTGTATAAAAATACTAGAGCTTTGGCTGTAAAAATGGGGTAATTAACTGTCTTTGGGTAGTCCCTGCTGTGACTGTGGGGTGGAGTCAGCAGCGTAACATACTAGAGGTTCGGGTAAAGGTCACAATGGTAACGTCATTTGATTGGTCCAATGAGAGAAGTACTCGTCGTACTCTGCTTTACGTGCGAGGAGGAACTCGCCGCGAACTATACGCCACGAATAAGTCCCAGACCCATATATCAGGAAGGGATCCTGCCAGCCAGTGGTGGAAAAAGACCGGCGGCTCCCAATTTCAACCGAGAGAGCTGTACTGTTTTGGAGCCGACAGCAGGGTTATAAAGCAGCCTTACTTTCTAAGATCAGAGTAAGCTGGCTGCAGTTCCCTTACGTACTCTACTCCGTATTGATATGTTTTCACTACTTCACACGTCAGGGAGTGGATAAAATTGCGGCCTCGCTCAATTGGTGGAGGCGATAGTTTGCGAGTCGACATATTCTCCATATTGTTTGCATTTATCCTTTTTGACTTGACGAACCATAGTGATTCCAATATAAGAATAAAGCCAAAAGTCACTGAAACTTGAAAAAAATCCATAGAGAGATATTTCTCTTTTGAGGTTCCTCAGAGGCAGATTAGTAAAAAATAATGCAATAAATTTTACCACAAAAGACGGTTGACAAGAATGTGTAGCAAAAGAACCTGAATGCCGAAGGTGTACTCCCAGCCCCCGAACTCCGCACGTCCTGTACTGTGCTCTACTGAATGCCAACATCTGCCGTCACAGTCCAGAGGGGGGGGGAGGTGGGAGGGGGGGGGGTTGGTGACTGCTCTCAAGTTTAGGCTACACTCGACACAAAAGCCGAAAAGGTTGGACAGCCGCCGCCTTAGCTCATTTGTAGAGCAACGCACGCAACAAGCGGAGGTCGTGGGTTCGGATCTAAGTGGAGGCAGGTCGTTTAGTCTGGAACTTCGGGAAATATTTTTCTGGTTATTCTCGTGGCGTGTAGTTGGAATTTTTCCTCGAAGGCAAAGCAATATAGTATGAGTACTTGCCGAAAATGCTTTTGGTCTATAATTTCTTATTGATTTACGGCAAATAGTAGACAATCCAGTAAGCTTTAACTGGCTTAACTCCTTGCTTTCGTACTGCGATACTGCAATATTCTACTTTTCTTTTTTGTTATGCGACTCGTTCCCTTTTTCGAAGCCATTTATTCAAGGTCGCATGCGCGCTCATTTCTGGAAAAGTCGTTTTTTAATCACTCAGGTTCCATACGTTCTTTTAGCAATCACTCTCGACATGTCCTCCACGGCGACACTCATTTTGGTTCCTTGGTCTGAGATAGCTGCGAATCCGCAATCCTTAAGTCCCTGCTCGTTTCCGCGTTTCCATTTCGTCAACAGTTAATATAGAAGCGTGACTCAATAAATCAAATAGCTTTTGTTCGAACTGTCCCTGAAAGTAAAATGTCTGGTTTGAGCGCAGAGTTTTTCGTCACGCCTGCTTGTACTGTTGGATGCACACAAGTTTCCACCTCGACTGCAGAACAATTGCAATTTGTAACTTTACTATGATGAATGGACATCCGTGTCGCTTAAAAAAACTGATCGCCACTGAGTCCGGGAGCTTTCAAGGCCCAAGATGTGAACGACGTCGTCCAAAGGAACGTTCACTGTCCTCAGGTTGCCCAGGGGTACCTAACACTGGTCACAAAAATGCTGGCACGCTCATAAGCACAATTGACGCACAAAGGTGAGGTGGCGCGATTACTCTAGGGGCAGCCATACCGATGTAAAGGTGAAATTCGTGCTCAGGAGATACAGGAGAGTAGCTCTGTTGTGCGCTAAGCCTTGTGTGCACAGAAATGTGATGTACCGCAATAGAAAAGTGATGTAGCGCTATCTGCTTCGCGACCTCACCCTTTGGGACAGCCGCCCGTAGAACGAGAAGCAAATGATTGTATACACTAGCCGGTTTGATAGCCGGATGCGACAAAACTTTTACGCTTAAAAGAAATTTCTCAAACTTTCTAAAACCATTTACGTAAATTTTCGTGCTTAGCGGGTTGAATGTTTTTGGAAATGTCTTCAAGCTTCTGTCTCACTGTGTTTTGGTTTTCAGTGCTTACTTTTGGTGCGAGGTGATTAGAAAAAGTTTATTTACATATGTACAAGTGAAACAGCAACGCTATATATGAACATTAACACTAAACATTCCCATGAACATTCACACTCGAGAAGCTAAGCGGGCCAACAAGAAATAAATGAGGACAGTGGATTAACATAAAAGGATTTGGGGAGTAGGCATGTCACCAGGAGAACAAGGAGGGACTACTATATGGCGTTGAGGGGTGCGAGGTGGGTTGGGCAGCCAGGAATGAGTTTGGCATATGTTGGAAACGGGGGTAAAGAGAGCCTAGAATCCTTTACTGTTTAGCTAAAATATTCCCCTCTATTGTCGAATTTTTAAAGTTTGTTTTAGCAAGCAGGCTTGGAGTTTGTGCGCTCATCGTTTCAGTGCATTGTTATGAACATTCTACGACTGCTCTAATTTGCACACTGATTCACCCCTTCAGAGACGCTGTTCGTGCAATACCTGAAGTGGCAGCAAAGTGAAAAAGTTTGACTGTATTACCCGTAGAGCATTTATAACTTATATTATTGATGGTTTTATCCGTAACACAATAAAAACGCAAGTTAGCAGATGTTGCGAGCCGCGGCATCTGCCATTGAAGCACCCGAGATGTGGTCGTACAGCATTTGTCCCTGTTGGGGCTTTTCTGTGGTCCTTCAATTGGAATGCTTCAAAGAACGTGAAGGGGGGGGGATTTTAAGACCATCGAATTTCGTATACGAGTAAGATTCTGACTCAGTCGCCCCATACTGATCCCGCGAGTTTGTCTCGGTACGTTGCCGTGTACACGCTTGAATTCTGGTATGGAGCATTTTTATCATTCTCTTCCATCACTTTTAAACTATTATCAGCCACTGAATTTTGATTTATTTAGTTGTTCCACTGTTAAAACTTAGATACCTGTTTGCTGATTGACTAACGTGATTTCATCTATTCTGGTGTTTTATCTAGCTCAAGACTTCTTCTTTTCTTCTGCATTGATCGAGTGTCTTGATATGCTTATCGCTTGTTCATTCATTGATGCTGACAGTGTTCATTTTATCTGGCCCAAGACTTTCTTTTATTTTGTTTTGATCGAGTGTGTATTTGTTTATCACTTGTTTATCCTCTGGTGCTGTGTAGACGCTGCGTTATATACGGCTCTGCAGAGTCGTCAAGCTGCCAGGTGGCAACTTTTTTTCCGTAGCCCCTCCATCTGTAGCACCAGATGAAAAATAAAGATTTGATTTGATTTGAACTTAGTTGTTCTTGGTGGTTTTTACGCAGAAAACACCGAAACGGACGACGCCATTCTAGCTACATTTGAAGCCAGATTTTCACATTGACATTCCGCTCATAAGTTGGCGTCCCTTCAATCCCCATTGCGTCGAACCTTGAATGGGCCATTCATTCCCTGCGTAGTTCTCCAATAGTACAGAGTAACTGTCCTGTCGGAAAAAATGTCTTGAAAGATGGGGCAGTCTCGTGTACTTACTTCTAACACATTTTTCGCTTTAGTTACGAGCTGGGCTAGTTTCCCTTTTTGTGTGATAACGGTGAGTAGGCCGTAGTTTTGCACGTTGTTCCCTGCCAGGGCATTCATCTCCTTGGTAACTTTTTGATCGCCGAGGATTTTTTCGTCGATGTATCTGGAAGCAAATAGGACAAATTGTTCCGAAACCATCGTGAGCAGGAACAACATTTAGAAAAAACTTTAAATGAAGTGTCAAAAAGCGAGAACAGTGTCTCTGCTCACGTGCAGTCATATGTTTGTCGGTAAGTCATAAAGTTGAATGGCGCAAGGGACCGAACACAGAAAGACACAGACAGAAAGAGCGCCTACTACCAACTGAGTTAATTGCGGAAAACATCACCTTTATATGCCAGTACATTATCACCACCAGTGCGTTATCATAGCCAGGACAAGCTAACAAGAAAAACATATGTACAGAAAAAAAATACATTTATGCATAAAAGCCAGAGAATTGCTACTCAGAACAAGGCATGAAAAATTTCTGTCTCTGTGTCTTCCTGTGTTCGTTTCCTTGCGCCATTCAACTTTATGATGAACCAACTAGCCCAGCAGCAAGTACTTCTGTTTGTCGGTAGTTTGCATTGTGCCTGTGTAACGTACCTTCACATGTATAATGTGTGTTTCACATTAGATTTGACACAATTTTTAAAAATGTATTTTTGAGTTAGAAGAGAGCTTTTCTTGGCAATGCATTGTCAGCAGTGTAGTACATGAGAATACAACTAAGACGTGCAAAATAGCAGGCCGGTTAACTAATACTGAATACTTAAATTCTTAACTGCTACTGTTAGGCTCTGTCAATATTGGGACGCTTGTAGCCTACTGAGTAATACCTATATCAGATTTTAGAACTTCGAAGCTGCGGTTGCTCTCGGCAATGTGATAATAATAATAATAATAATAATAATAATAATAATAATAATAATAATAATAATAATAATAATAATAATAATAATAATAATAATAATAATAATAATAATAATAATAATAATAATAATAATAATATTAATATAAAATAATAATAATAATAATAATAATAATAATAATTGGTTTTTGTAGAAAGAAAATGGCGTAGTATCTGTCTCATATCTTTGGGCACCTGAATTAAGGAGCCTAGCTGTAATAGCTAAAAAGATAACTATTCAATATTAGTTAACCAGCTCGCTAGTTAATACATCATAACATGTATTATAATGTTCTACACCGAAAACAGCGCTCTTCTAACTTAAAAAGCCAATTTTCTAAAACTTTGTAAAGTCTTGAGGGAAACAGACTGTATAGTCTTGCATACATTACAGAAATCAAGTAACCTATTTCAATGACTACTCTTTCATCTGATTTCAGTTGTCTGTTAGAACCAACGCACGAGAAACAACTGAACGTTTGCGGAGAAATAATCGATCGCAGTTACGCTATTTTTGGCTTTATTATCACAGCTCAAAATACGCATATAAGAAACAGCTGCTCCTCCGCATCCCGACCATTGCTTCTCTAATGCGAAACAATCCGGTGCCACATCAATGTTTGCCACCGAGTTCTGGTTCTAGCGCTCGACTGCTGAAAAAATTAAATTGATTACAGAAAGAGTTACACCTTCGAAAAAGCAATTAATCTATTATAAACTTCGAAAAGAATAGAGTTTATTACAAGCAAGCAACTGTGACGCGCTACATGCATGTTTGAACGTGCACAGGCAAATTTTTGAACGTTTACAAATTATTATTTGAAGACCTTCTAGGATGCGTCATTGCGGTTTGAATTGGTTTGGTTTATAGGGGCATGAAGTCCAAAAGCTAGTCAAGCTTTGAGGGATGCCGTAGTAAAGGGCTCCAGAAATTTCGACCACCTGTGGTTCTTAAACGTGCACTGACATTGCATAGTACATGGGTTTCTAGAAATTCGCCTCCATCGAAATTCGAACGCCGCGGCATGTATCAAATCCGCGTCTTTCGGGTTACCAGCCGAGTGCCATAACCAGTGAGCCACCGCGGCGGCATTAAACATTTCGTAAATAATTTATTTCCTTGTGTGCAGATTCTTGCGGGCTAAACGGCTTTAGTGAAGAGGTTTGTTTTAAAAAAAATAGAAATACAACAGTAGAATGGAGCGATTAGTACAAGAGTTGATAAAATAGTTGCTTGATCATACAAAACTTGAGCCGTTTTAAAACCGGTGAGGATTTCGGATGTCTGCCATGGCTGAATGAAGGACACTTCGTTCTGCTGATGAGCGTAAAAGAAATCTCAGAAAAAAAGGCTTAGTTTTGTCGCATGGATTACAGACCGCGTAGGTGCGATCATTGCGGAAATAAACATGATGCAGAGGTTGGATCAGTTCAGTGCGTAAATGGGACTGTTGAAATATTTGTGAAATAAGCAGAGCCACAAAATTATGCCGTGAAGCTAACATTGCGGATATCGCAAGTGAAGTTGCTGAATCTAATGGAAAAGAATTTCTAATGGATAGGATTCCATCAATTTAACGCCGACACTTCTGGTTATGTTAATGGAAGAGTTAAGAAGTTAGAAAATGCGTTAAGAACAGCTAGAAACAGCCAAGAAGCTTGAAATACCGGCAGCGCTTGGAAAACTGAAAAATTGCTCCAGTGCCCAATTCCGAGGGATCATTATCTGCCTGCCGCCACCAATGGCGCAGGCGACATGCGCTCCGAAAACAGTGCGAAAATAGCAAGTGAAGTTACTCAGTCTAATCAAAAAGAAGTATCGTGTGCTACCAAATGGGCACTGGACGTCCGATGGACGTCCTAAACATCCACAGGCCGTCTAAGGGAGTTTCAGTGGCCATCGGGTAGCGCTCATAGTGGTAATTCCCCGCACTTAGACATTGCGAAAATCGCAGGTGAAGTTACTCAATCTATTGGAAAAGAATTATCGTGTGCTACCAAATGGGCACTGGAACTCTCCTGGACGTCCGATGGACGTCCTAAACATGCACAGGACATCTAAGGGAGTTTCAGTGGCCATCGGGTAGCGCTCATAGTGGTCATTCCCCTCACTTAGACATTGTCTGTCTGCCTGTCTGAGGAACTGATAGAGCGGGACTCACTGGATGTCGAGAGAAATCCCGCCCTTGGTCTTGCTACGCTTCTTCATCTCCATCTTGAATTCGTTCCAGCTGTAGTCATTCTGGGCGCCGTGTAGCTTGTTACCCGTCACGAGGACATCGACGTAGTACAGGAAGGTGCATAGGCCGTCGGGCGGTATCATGTACGGCATGACGGCCCGGCTTCCCACTGTGCAGACCAGCTCATTGACGGAGACTGTGGGGGCGTGGGAGAAAGGAAAGCAGCGAGTCACGTGACCCTTTTGCGCATTCGCGGAATGTGCGCAACTGGAACGCTTCGTCTGCAGCGGACTCGGCAAATAAATAAAAAAGAACTATTAACATCAAAAACCTAAGTGCTCTTAGAGAGAGAATTCATCCACCGGCCTACATTTATTCCTAGCGGCTGCCTGGGCCAGCCTATAGGGGTAAAAAATATCCTGCTGTTATACAGGGCGTTTCACCTAAGGCTTCACAGAATTTCGAGCTGTAGACATTTTTAGTGAGAAGGACGCTTTTTTGGCATAGCAGTGTCAGTAGTGTTGTACGTCAGAAAACAGCTAAGACGTGCTAACTAACGGATTGGTTAACAAGTGCTAAATTAGTTAACGTTTTGACTATTATAGTGTGAAGCTCCTTAATTAGTGAGAGATGTGCAGCACATTGTAAGTGATATCCGTGTCAGTTTTTAGAATTTCGAAAACGTGGTTACCCTCGGTGCTGTGGCCGAATAAGTTCTGGCTACATCGCGGAAAAATACATTCGCTTTCGAGAAGCTTGCACGCAAAGCAACCTTTACAGTGCCCATAACCCGTCGAAATAGCCAAAATTTGTTGGGCCACAGCGCGTAACCGAGGGTAACCGCGGGTAACCGCGTTCTCGAGATTCTAAAAACTGACAAAGGCATTAATTACAGTGGTCTACACGCCTCTCAATATTTAAGGAGCTTACCAGTAATAGTTAAAAATCTAACTATTCAATTTCAGTTAACCAGTCTGCTAGTCAGCACGACTTAGCAGTATTCTGATGTACTATACCACTGACAATGATACGCCGGAAAAAGCGCCCTTCTAGCTCGAAAAGCCTATTTTTAAAAATTTTGTAAAATCTTAGATAAAACACCTTGCATACTCCTGCCGACCCCCTGCCACTCCCGCTTCCTTTCGCGGTTATTTAAAAATGAGGCGCGTCTACATCGCGCAAAAATGCCTCTTCTTTCGAGAAGCTTGCAGGCAAAGCAACCTTTCCAGTGCACATTGCGCCCGCCAACTGTGTTCGTTCTTTCTCTCTATCTCTAGAAAAATTATTGTACAAAACAGTCTAACTTGTGAAAGTTCAAAATGAGAAATCTACATCACCCTGAGTCGTTGCTGTCTCTACTGTGAAAACTGTATTTAGTTTGACTTAGTACCGTCAACGTCGGTTGCTTACTGAGATAACAGTGCACAGCTTCATTTATGTACGCTATGGTAAAGCCAACAGCCATAGTGAGCAGGTAACCTTTACCGTGTACAATTATGTACCGAAATCGTAAACAGGAGGGAAAAATATTAAGTAGCCTAGCTTAGCGCTGTTATTTTAAATATTCAACGAAGCCTCGATGTTGACGATAGGACGGTTAAAAATGGATCGGTAGAAGGAGTGAGTTCCAAAGATTTGACGTTGAGTGCAGTGGTACCTTTGTCCAAAAAGCTTGGCTTGGAAGATTGTTGGACAGGTACATGTGTGATCTGATTGGACAAACATCTTGAATATTAAAAAAAGTGTAAGGTCCTACTATAGAAAGTTTTAAGGTAATTGTCTATTCCAATCTGTAGTAACTTTGAAAGGTTTTCCATCGCCCGCGTTAGCAGTTAAAAATGCAATGGAAACCCAACTGTAAACGCTTTTGACAATCGCAAAAACGTTAGTAGCAAAAAGATGCAAGCCTTTTGACTGATATCTGCGGATACATAGAATTTTATATCAAGACCTTACAGAATATGAAAAAGTTTTGTTCATAAATTGGTTCCCGTTCAAAAATGCTTTTGGCTAAAATTGTTGGGTTTGAATGCTCCAAACATATGGTACTGACAACTGTTACGTTACCAATTATACGTCGCTTCTTTTTGTAAAGCGTTGTCTCCAAACCTTACTCTTTGCGTTATTATTACAACCAGCCCTACCGAAAAGTTCCATTTGAGCTGCTCGTATGAAATTATGCGAATATGGAGTCCATAAGGTAAATAAGGATAAGGAGTCCATAAGATACAGAAAAATAAATAGAATCCATATCATGTCCGTATGGAGTCCATAAGCATTCATCTTTTTCATACGAGTTCCATAAATATTTGGTGATGTCATATGGTGTCCGCAAGCTTCCAAACATGCTTCTCATATACTCCACACAGACTCCATACGCTGCATACAGTTCATATGGAGACGTAGTATTATGGGACTCGTCGTATGGAAATTTTCAGTAGAGTGTGGCGGCAGCCATGCCCGTGACCAGCAATGCAACCTGATGTTTCCACCGAATAGGACACCATTACAAATGGCTGGTAACACAGAGCGATGGTAGCGCTCTTCGGACTCAGAAGCCGCTACTTCGAAACCTATTACCAGGAATTTGGGACAAGTGCTACTTATGCTTCTCTTGCCGGCCACTAGGTTGCACAAGGCTTTGAACATTCAAAAATAGCGCGATGACATCATTCTTGGCGTGAGAAAGAAAGACTGACTAAGCGGCTCCAGAAAAATGTGATAGGCAGCTAGGCCTAGCGACAGTGGTTGGGGCATTGTCCCCAATTCCTGGCAGTGCATTGAATGCGAGCAGCATTTTATTCTCAGCTCTCCCTTTATTTTCCCACATTTGTTTGAAAAACCCCTCCCTGCCTTCGGACCTCTCTAGATGTATCCATTAATAACTTCTAGTAGTGCTATAAAACCACCGCGACTACTCCCTACTAAGTTTATAATATGAGAGACGCTCGACATCGGGTGCGAATGCCATAATTTTTTAGAACAAGTTTCTATGTGTTTTGCTAGAGGTTCCAACTACTATCGCATTCCCCTTTTTCTGAGACGTAACAATATCTACTGAGAGAGTTCTCAGGCGCTTAATAACCACTCGAGGGCACGCTGCCTGACTAGTAGTAAAGGATGGACAGTTACCGACCGGATTGGCATTCCACTCCTACCGGCAATGGTCATCCCATTACAAACATTTCAGGCAGTACGCAAGGCCGGCTTCCGATAAATAAATGATATTCCAGCACTCAGTAGGCGCATTGACAGCATAGGCTGGAGCTTACATGGCTTCGGCGGCTCGGGTTTAGTCGTCCCACCTTCAGGCGTCCCTGGTTTAGTAGGCCCACCTTCAGTCTGAGCAGGGTCATCAACCGTAGGATTCGCACCGGGCTCCTTCGTTGCTTTCGAAGGCTTATCCCCCTTATCGGTGTCTTTGCCGCCTGGTCTTTTACCTGCGATATTAAAGCAGTTCTTCCATTACGCCCGTCACGCACACAGAAGAAAGTTGACGCCGAACGGCATGACAAGGTGGGTACGCAGAAAGTCTGTAGCTTTTACATAGAGACGTTAGTTTTTAAGCTGAGGATAAAAATTTTGTGCGGGATTTGAGACAAGAGCGACACAGTGGTGGACGCTCTGAGCATTTAAGTGTCAACTACGCGTCCAATGACGTTCCAGCTGCACGGCGAAACGTCCTTTCAAAACAAAAAAAATGCGAAAACCAGTGAACCAGCCACATGTGTTAAGCTTAGGCGCTCTGTTTGCATCTCCACTTCCTTCTGGATACAAAAAGCTCAAAACGGTGATGCCCCGCACTTGAACTACTGGAGTAATGGCATATGAGGGAATGATGACACGCAACGTAGTGGAGGGTCGCAGTACTTACCAATCGACGACATGGCGGCTAGAAAGGAAAGAAGCCATTCCCATTATTGTGTGAACAGACAGTTTAGCTTGAGTGTGCATACTTCAAACCGCAAACTGGTAACTAACCTGCACCAGGTATTTGCCTCAACCGACATACACTGCTGATTACAGCCTTAGACGTAAGCTAATGCCTTAAGTATCGGCCAGGTATCGGCATACGTTGCGAAGTATATAGCTCTCCTCATGCCATCCTAAACAACGCTGCGATGGCTTAACTACAAAAACATGACGGAAGAATTGGGGCTCGTACTGTCGTCCTCCGGGTCGAAAAGGCCGCATTAATTCACTTCTCTGCTGGGCCTGTGGAAGTCCCTGCTTGCCGAGAGGAGTATTTGGTTGTTAATGGTCACAGCCTTGATCCATCCACTTCCTGCTAATGGGTGGCGCTACCTCTGCTGACTATACGAGAAAAAGAGTAGAGTACTTGTGGCGTAAAAACCGAATGAAGAAATTTGCATGAAGCGCTACACAAAATTGTGTAATATAGCTTAGAATATCAAAGAGCCTTGAAAGGGAGAAAAGTAAATAAAAGCAATGAAAATAATCGAAGAAAAAATACAAAACAGATAAAACAGCCACATGAATGTACTAAGCAAGGTGGCACCTGCCACCACCCCATTACAAAGGGGTTGCTAATTGTTATCTATGTACCGCCTGTCTTTGGCGAACATGGCCCTCGAAATGTTCAGTGGTGAAATCGTTACCCCATAGGTGGTGTTGGCGAGAAACTTATCGGCTCAACAGAATTAAACAGTTCGGGATCTATAATTCCCGCATCCTTTCAGGATAGCCCTAGCGCAGCATAAGTACACAGGATGCATAGTGCGATTACTACGCGCAATGGTAGTGTGGTACCATGACATAAAATAATATAATTATGACTCCGAGCACAACGTCCGGGTCTTATAAAGCTTACGACTGGGATTTTCTTGTACGAGTAGGAGACGATGAGTGCATCATCAAGCACTATCAGCTAGGTACAGTCTTTGCCAAAAAGAAAATGCTGGACGGTTTGCTTCTCACTCGTATATTGCAACTAGTATGCCAGTCCTCTAGCTCTAAATCTCTATGGTAAGGAGAACCCTTGTCCTCGCCTTACGAGAACTTTTTGATCTCTAGAGAAGCTAGGGAAGCCGTAACGGCTCTATTATTCGAATGAGAAGCAAACCATGCAGCCTGGTTACTTTTGTCAAAGGCTGTACACGGGATTTTGTTCATGCAGGATGAGTCTCGTGTTCAGAAAAGGGGTCCGATAGGCTGACGCTAGCACGACTCAGCAGTGTATTTATGGAAGCGGTGGTAGTTTCACCAGTGCGTATTGCATTATGCCATTTAACGCTCCGGCGATTCTATACTCTTTGAAATGTTTCACCACTGCTTAGATATGAAATGCAATGCTTACTTGATTCTTCACCTGGAAGAGAAGTGACGGCCGTCAGAAGTGTTCATTTTGCGAAGAAAACGCTTTGTTATCATATTCGTATAAAAGATTTAAAGCTTATGTAAGGTGTTGTAACAACACAAATAAGACACGCAAACTGGTGCTTACCCATGGTTAGGCAAGTCTAGGTGGTCTTGCTAGGCAACAAATATTCCTCAGGAATGAAGTTACTTATTCGATGAGTGGTCAGGCGCCTCCAGAGTGCTTCCCAAGGACACTCCTTGCTAAGCCTAGAACCACTGAAAAGGAAACCGGCGGATGTTTATAGCTTTTGCAACATGAACACTACTCATCGGGTGAGCTTGGCGCGCAGCCGATGGGATTTATCCCCCTAAGAACAGCACTATTTATTCAGTGGTATGCACTGCATTAGCTCTCCGTATAATGGACTATTAAGATCATCGGAGTGAGGGGCGACGGATCAGTTTTGCTACCGGTGGTGTCCAGCAAAAAAGCCCCCGTGAGCCCACGGTTCCATAGTGAAAGCAGGGCCTCATAGATATGAAATAACTTTAGTAAAACTTTGGCTAACGATGTGCCACAACCGAGATTGGTTCGATTTTATTGGGTTTAACGTCCCAAAGCAACGCAGGCTATAGGGACGCCGTAGTTGAGGGCGCCGGATAATTTCAACAACCTGGGGTACTTAACGTACACTACCATCGCAGAGTACACAGGCATTTAGCATTTCGCCTCCATCAGAATGCGAACTGCAGCGGCCGTAATCAAACACGGGTCAGCAGTCGAGGACCATAACCACTGAACCACAGCGGCTGCCCTTAAAAACGTCTTAAACCTGGCAGACAGGCTAGAGGCTGAACAGCCTACACATTAAGACGTGACATCTATCTGTAGGGCATCGATGATAGAGCAGCTCTTATGCTATTAAAAGAAAATGGTTGCGTAAGGCTAAGGCACGGTCACTGAACGCGGTGGTATGTAAAGCCTAAGCGTGATATGCGCGTGGCCCACCTAGTCTCTGCGTCGCCGGCCGTCAGGGTCCCTGACAGGCCCTGGTCTCTGGAAAGTGTTTGAGCAGCAAGGGTTCTCTGGCTGGACTCCAGTGGTGTCCTGCGGATTCCTGTGAAGAGAAAAAAAAGGAGAGCGTTGCGCTGACCGTTCTCCAGGGCAACTGGAGAGATGACGGAACTTCGCTCACAGACAGTGCTCGGGCACGTACCAGGAGGTAGACGGGAGCACTCCGACGGCAGCGAGCAGCGGTATACCTCCGAGGCAAGGGCGAGCTCCAGACTGCGAGCAACGTTCGCTGCGTGCGCGAGCATCGCGAGATGTTCGCTCTGGAAAGCGCGTGCGCCGATTGCCGTCTTCCTCCTCATTTCCTCTCAGTGGGTATAGCACGGCCAAGAAAGATGAAGGTGTACACAATCCAGGCCTTTGATGGCCGCGTTTCCACGCAGGCGAGAGGGAAAAGGCGTCGGTGTGCTCTGCGGTGTCAGTGCCCGTAAAAAGGCAAGAAACAGAAAGAACAATTGGCAGGTTGAAAGTGGAGAGACAGAAAAGACCCTAAACGGCACCTGCGACGGTTGGCAGGGGGAGGCTTCACGCAGACGCCCATGCCGAAGCCGCCGAATAGTTATAGCATTGCCGAATTGCTATAGCTTTAAAACCATTTTCACGATGCATATATCGCATGCCCTGTCGAAAAACACAACTCTGTTGTGTGTTGTGTTTTGCTGAGTGAGCAAGCTCCTGTAGTGATGAGAGAGCCAGTTCTGTCCCCACAAGAGATTACCTCACGATACTAAAGGAAAATCTGTCGTACGACAGGACGACAAAAATTTCTGTTGTATTTTGGGACCAGCTCTGCTGTACTTTCTACTGTACCGGAAAGGCTATGAAGCATACCAATGAGCAAAAACAGCCTCACTCAAGATGAGCACCAGAAACGTGCCCTTGGGGAAGACATGAACGACAGAGAAATAAACTTTTGATACTTTTAACCGCTTTATATTAGCATTCGTTACGAGGATATCCTCTCGCCATTTCTCCTCCATACCTTCTTGCCTGATCCATCTAGGCTTACTTGCGTTCATTACAATATTACTATTATCTCCTTTCTTTCGACGCATGCTTCTGAAGCGGAAAATGTATACAGAAGAGTGATAAAAATATTGAACAGAAACGAAGGCATGAACACCTTAGACCCAGTTCTCTCTGAAGTTGAGCAAAAGATGTAAACTAAAAATTTCATAAAGGATTGCCTGGAAGATAGATTAATGCGATAGATGGGCTGTGACGGACATGAAGTAGTACCCAGATCAGACTGGAAACCTTCGACACCTGGCTGAAGGATTAAAGAAGTAATTTTGAGGAAAGGGTTCCCATGCAGGACTTTTCCTAGGAGAGTTTCATGACTGTGAAGTGTGTGTGCAATTGCGTTTCATTAAACATTCAAGAGAACAGCTACATATATTATGCGTATACATATACTATTCATTACAGGGTATGATTTTCTTGAAGAAGGCTTTGAAACACACTGCGTAATATGAAGGCGGACAACTGGAGGAATATTGAAGACCTTAAGGTTTGTCATCCGGGGCTATGGTCGATGGAGAGGAACTTAGGTCTAAGGACAACGATGGATTTGTTTCCAGTATTCTTCAACTTACGTACGCCTTTAGCCGGAATTCGGCTTGTAATCTGTACTTTCGCAAGCAACCTTACGAGCTTTAACAATTACCAGTTTCTAGAAGCATTAAACTAGTTTAAATGCGATAACATTACAAGGACCATAAAGGCGCAAGCCGTCAGGTGCTGTCTGTGCCTGTGTGAAGCATGCACCTGCTAGCTGGTGTTTAGGGAGACCTGCCTCTTTGCACCTGCTACCTGTCAACCGTCTCCATGACCACTTGCTCCTCTCCCCTTCCCCCTCTCGACTTGTAGGGTAGAAGAGGGAGAAGACGCACGAATAATGACTCAGCAAAATGAACCTGACTAAGTAAAAAATGACTGGGACAACAGCATGCATACACACAAAAATTGCAGGGCACACTAAATCTGAGCCTTAGGGGGATGACGCGGTAGCGTAGTGGGTTAATTCCATAATGCAGAAGGCCATTCTCTAATTTACATTCATAGATCCCTGGGAGTCCTCATACCCCTCCTGGCGCAGTGATGCAGCGCAGCGGTTAAGCGATGTACGACTGGCCTGCCCTTATAAAAATAATGTATAGATAGCCTATATACTTTTTATTGACTGTATTGCCTTTCTGTGGATATTACTTTATGTCTATTCGTAGTCTATAGACTTTCTATAGGCAAATGTCTACTAAAAGTGTATGGCCGTAAATCTGTAGATTGTCTATAGAACGTCTATAAGATTTGTATTGCCTATAGACTGTTCTCTAGGGTTTGTCTACAAAAAGCCCATAGAGTTTATAGACAGAAGTATATGGACAGTCTATAGACTGTTTATAAAATTTTGTAGTGGTGTGATGGCAGGTGCTACCAGCGGTGGGGTTTGTATTGACTCAGGTTTGTCTTTCTGAGCGAGCAATAATTAGTTCAACTTCCACCTGCCATGGTGGGCAGTTTGCTCACTATTTGATGGGCAGGTTGTAATGACGCCGCAATATCACGTGACCTAAGTTGCTCTATGGCGACCAGGTGGCAGAGCCATGCCCGTGATATTTCGCTTAAGACGCCGATGCCGACAACGCCTGCACCGGATTTTTGGTTTAACGGGGCCTTTAACGCTGTCGCGTTAAAACATGTACCCTCTTGAAAAACTATTCATTCATGCAAAAATGAAGCTTGTGGCAGGTGCTGCTTCTATCATTGGTCGCGAAGAGCAACATGCGTCTCACAAGCCCTACCCGTGGATTTGTCTGAAACAATCATCCGCCAGTGCAGTGGTGCATCGCTTAACCGCGGTGCAACTGCGCTGTTAGCGGTATGAGGACTCGCCTCTCTCTATGAATGGGGCACATTTTGTCTGATTGCGTAGTCGAAAGTCGAAGGCAGTGAAAATTGCAATATATTGAGGAATGAAAGTCCATTAACTCGGAAATGAAATAAGATCAGAACTGTGATTGACTGCCGAGTGAAAGAAGCATTCTATCGGATTCCCTTGTCATCAATAAAATTCATTGCCCGTAATTATTTTTGCGTCTTTCTTGTGGTAGTTATCGTGCACAATGGCGCAGTAATTGTCCCACGTATCTCGGTGGACACCCAAACCGCGCCGTAAGGAAAGGAAGATGGGAGTGAACGAAGAAAGAGAGGAAGAGGTGCTGCAGCGGAGGGATATATCTGTCTGTTATTTTACTTTAAATATTATTCTGTCGTTTCTATAGATACATTTTTCAAAATTCACGCTTGGTCCTAAAATTTTGTCGTAATATCCTATGGAAATTTCTTTCTTTATGCCAGTACACCTTGGCCAATCTCCACATGTGGGTATGTGCCACGATTTAAGAGGACGAAGAAGAAGAAGAAGAAGATGAAGAAGAAGAAGAATAGGGATACGGATATAATGCGAAATTCCTGAGGGTAAAATCATTGAAATCAAATAAAATCAAATATCGACTACCTGCGGATCTGTAAAGTGCGCTGACATCGCCATGAAAACTGCTTTTGGGGAAAGGAAAATAGCGCAGTATCTGTCGGGCATATCGGCGGACACCTGAACCGCACCGTAAGGGAAGGAATAAAGGAGGGACTAAGAGAAGAAATTAAGAAAGAGGTGCCGTAGTGGAGAGCTCCGGTATAATTTCGACCACCTGGGGATCTTTAACGTTCGGCTACTGATTCAGAGTTCCCGGGTTCGTACCCAACCGTGGCGGCTGCGTTTCTACGTAGGGGAAACGCTAAGGCGCCCGTGCGCTGTGTGATGTCAGTGCACGTTAAAGATAGGTGGTCAAAATTGTTCTGGAGCCCTCCACTACAGCACCTCTTTCTTCCTTTGTTCTTTCACTCACTCCTTTATCTATTCCCTTACGACGTGGTTCAGGTGTCCGCTGATATCTGAGATAGATACTGCGCCATTTCCTTTCCATAAAAACCAATCTTCAATTTTTTCTTTAGCGTGCGCAGACATCGCACAGCCCATGGGTGCCTTTTGCGTTTCGCCTCCATCGAAAAACGGCCACAGTAGCCGAGCGCGCTAACCACTGAGCCACGGCGGCGGCTCAATGCGCGTGTTTTTGGTGCTAAAATTAGTCTGAATTAAAGGAAGAACACAGTAACTGTTTCCATTCTCGGTGGGAACCTCAACAACATTCTGATGGAAAGGATAGAGGAGGGGGTAAAAAAATAAAAATCATAAAATAAGGAGGGGCCGTAGGTAAGGATAATAATTTCAGCCATCTATAGATATCAAACGTCTAGTGGCATTTGTCGATGAACCATTTTCGTGCGGTATGGACGGTGAACAACTGTGCGAAAGATTTCGCGTCCATTTTCTTTCCTCTTATTGACTTGTACGTTGCAGTTTTATTCCAGGGGAATTTTAATAATATTAATAATTGGTTTTTGGGGAAAGGAAATGACGCAGTATCTGTCTTATATATCGTTGGACACCTGAACCGCGCCGTAAGGGAAGGGATAAGGGAGGGAGTGAAAGAAGAAAGGAAGAAAGGGGTGCTGTAGTGGAGGTCTCCGGAATACTTTCGACCACCTGGGGATCTTTAACGTGCACTGACATCGTACAGCACATGTGCGCCTTCGCGTTTTTCCTCCATAAAAACGCAGCCGCCGCGGTCGGTTTCGAACCCGGGAACTCCGGATCAGTAGTGAATTTTCAAAACGTGCAAAAAATGCGAGAAGTACAGAAGAGTCCCTTTCCTTATAAAGTCCTCCGTCAAGAAAAAAGACTAGTGTGAGTTGTATTTTCACCAAGGTTTATTTTCCCGCGATGCCTTCTTTGTTTATTACATGCTTTAAGACGTATTTTTCAAAGCAACGTGTTTTTTAAACTTAGCAATGTCCGCCGAAGCAATCACCTTCAACGCCAGCCAGCTCTCCCATTTGAAGCTAGGATCCAGACGAATTATTTTTCAGCTATACCTCCTTGTGTGACTGGCCAAATATTGTAGGCATTTCTACATGACGTTCGCGACAAGTGTTGCTGCCGAGTAGCATTTCGTGTCAAACTGTCACGGAGTTGGTGTAAGCGACTTGTCGACCTGCAGTCGGTTGCCATTATTCGCAAAAATTTAAATGAACTAGCAATATAACAAGCTTTTTTGATGTTTCATGCAACTCTGAATGGTTTCGAGTAGAAACAAGTGGCCATTGAATGGTCCCGTCGATTAAAACCACCTGATCATATTGCCACTGTCGCGTAGAAAGAGTAAGCAGCTGAAGGAAAAATTTTGAAGAAAAAATTTAGCTGCCGCTTAACTTCTGCTGAACCTGGTTAGAGAGCGAAAGCTGTGGTGTATTGGGCAAGCAGACGCGGCTTGGCGTCTGTAACGTTGAGTGCGTTCCGCACACTGGATAGGCCGCGCGCCCACTCTGCCGCCTTGGCTGGTGGCAGTTAAAATAATGGTTGATCACGAGATTTTGGTCACAGAATGACTGCTGCGGGCTATATATTCCCCCAGACTGACGTCCCAACCGCAGTCTCTATCGCGCGACATCACGCGATTGTCACGCGACTATTCTATCGCCATCTGCCGGCAAATCTTAAGGTCAAAGATCAAGCGGTTCAACACCATGGTGAACCCCAAATAGTAAGGCCTATAGCAACACTTGAACTCTGCTTCACTTGAAGGTCAACCGGCAACGCTCGGCAAAATCGGCTTACCTAGCGTACCGAAGCTTTCGCTTCAAAAAATTGATTTGTGATCATGCAATGAAATTGAAAATTGAAAACTGGATTTTGAAGAAAGGAAATGGCGCAGTATCTATCTCACATATCGGAGGATTGAATTGGATTGGAAAAACATTATTTCGTCAAGACGAGTTCGGTGATCGGAGGGCCGTGTTAGGTGGCCGTTAGTCCATGACTGTTAGCGACCTGGTTGAACTACAAGACGGCCGGGACTTGCGTCTAAGGGTCTGAGCTGGCCAGCACAGCCTCACACCGCTCGAGAGAAGGGATTTGTACTAGCTCCGCCGGAGGACACCTGAACCGCACCGTAAAGGAAGGGATAAAGGAGGGACTGAGAGAACAAAGGAAAAAAGAGGTGCCATAGTGGAGGCCTCCGGAATAATTTCTAGAGATACCCAGGTGGTCGAAATTATCATCCAATGTGACACGGCAATCTTGCGACGGCACGGTGTCAACCATCTCGCTTACACTTGCCCCAAAATCTTCGCAGAAATGCTGCCCATTACACAAGCTATCCTTCGGAATAAGCACCACTCCCCTGCAGTCATAATCCGCACGGACTATCAGGCTGCTTTGCTAGCCTTTGCTCGCAATCAACTCCCTCCCAATATACTGACTATGCTAGCTGAGTATAGACAACCACAACCAGCCGTATCGGTCCACCTCGAATGAACCCCACACCATTCTTCCACCGCGAGCAACGCTCAAGTACGCTCTGCGGCATCCATCTCCAGGTGTTCACGTACTTCCCAGGCTTGGCCGGAACCGTACTTGCAGGTGGTAGACAGGGCTGAACGCCATAAAGAGCGAAAGGCCTACCTCAAAGCACTGCGCATAGCCACTCACTCGTTTCAAGCTTCAGACGTTTGCATCGAAAACACTCCCAGATTACCGTCTCGATGGGCTGTGTCCCCTTGCCTTTTCTTACACCTGATATTTTCTAAATATTTTGTATTTATGTACAATGCCTTTTAGGCATATCGATTATCCATCTCAGTTTCCTTCAGTTGTTCAGTTTTCTTGCTCATCCGTGTTATTAATACCTGCTTACAGATGTCTCTATGATTTATCTGTACTATTCTTATAGATGAATGTGCTTATGAATTCTGTGTAAAAATTGCCCACTGCTCTCGGTGTAAGAGTGAAATGGGGGCACTTCGTGAGGTGAATTTGTTTGCCTTCTTTTCGCCTACTCGGCGACAATGTTTTGTTTGAAAAAACCCTAGAGATCACTGCGGAAGCCCGTATTGGGAGAATGCGAAAGCACTCGCGCCTCCTCGACACTCGTCGCCTCTCTTTGCCTCTCTTTGCCTCTCTTTGCCTCTGCTTGATTCTCTTCAATCACCCACTTTGGTCTTCCAGATTTGGCGCCATGGTTGATTTCCCGTCCACTTACTATATACCCATCCAACCTATTAAACCGTCCAATAACTTTCGCTTCTAATGAAAGAGCTAATTGCTGGATATCGATAAATTCATTTAATCTATTACTTTTCATTCATCACACACTTTTCAATCCATATCGAACTTATTTTCACTCTCTTGCGAATTTCTGCTATTTTGCCATCCACGGCTGTTTTTCCGTCCACTCATTATAAAGGCATCCACGCTATTTGGACGTTTTTACCACATTTTAGGCTATAATTTATTAACTAATCATTAAATTAACATACTTTTTTGCGCAGCATCCTCACATCATCCTCTATCGATTACAGCTATTCGTTTGATCTTAAATCTTCTGAGAACGTCACAACTGCTGCCGACAGGTTTTGATGACACGACCTCGCCGGCATAACCTATAGTAATGCTTTCGCACTAATAAACTTTGAAACTTTGGGATCTGTGATGTCTACTATCAGTCCAGGCGCATGACCGAGACTTAGAGCAGTCTTGATAAGCGCTATATAAGCAGAGGCGTCCGTGAATAAATACCACTTTCGTTCCTTTCCTGGCTGACTGCGTTCGTGTCTTCCCTCGGCCACGACAGAACAGGATCCATGACCAACAATCTCTTCGAAACGACACACCGCAGTTTGCTTGTGAGTCGTGACATCCGCTGATGACGGCGACTAAGTTTTTCCTTTTTCTGCTTTTTCTACCATAGGAAACCTTATTTTCAGTCCAAATAGATTGTCGGCATTATGCGGCAACCAATCGATACAGGCCGACCTCAATTTGTGATCGGTGAACCTTTAACAAACGCACTTTACTGCTGCCGCTCAAACCTAATTCAAAATCCACAATTTATTCCCAGCAAACGTTCTGTTCTTAGTTTTTGTGGGTTCTTCTGTTAGTAGAGGCATTGTTACCCGACTCTTCAAAGTTCACTTTCATCGCTTGGAATTACGCATACGCACATCCGAGGCCAGGAATCGGGTGATCAATCACTGCAAGTGATTGATCAATCACTGCAAGTGAGCAAGCAATCAGTGCTAAGTTAGAAAAAAAATGGCTGGGCTTCAACGTGTCTTGAACCTAATTACACGAGCGAAAGCTCTGTTAAGCATGTTGAGACAAGGTTCGCGTTGTTTGAATGTTTTATTACTGCACATCAAAGGCTTCGTCACCGTCTCGCTGTAGCTTGACTAAAGTGAAGACTGTTAGAACTTGGGTTACTCTGAGGTTAGAACTAGGTGGTACATGATGCCCACTGTCTCAAATCAAATGTCAAAGGTGAAGGGCCAAAATCAAAGTTCGGGTACCCAGTGGCCACTGTCATGTGGTCACATGGTCATACTACCGTAGCTTGGGCCATGCCACCGCGCGAAAAAGTTGGGTTGTACCTTGTGAGGCATTGAAGGTCATTGTCTCATCCACATCGAAATAGAAGTTGTACCCGAGGAGTAAAGCTTTCGCTCTAAAAGACCATGGGCGCTTAGAAAGGCGCGCGCGGCAATAGATTAGACAAGGTAGAAGCGGAGCTTAGACCCGTGCTGGCGCGGGCTCGTGCTGCAGAAGAAGACTCGTACGAAGAAGCTTCGCCACTCACTGATCTGCAAGCGTCAAGAAGCTGTTCTTTTGGCAAGTACCCATAGTCGGCATTCTCTTGCCATTGCTATTCAGAGATTTTTCCGACACTAATGCAAGGACTTCGCATTGTCTCCCTGCGTTCAGTCCCGGAGATATTCACCTTGCAGCCGTCTTATCGGGACTACATCTCCGACAGCTAGCTGGCCCCAGTACCGCGGTGCCGGTGGCCTTCGCTAATGTGCGCAATGACGCGGGTTCGATTCCGAGTCGCGTTAAGACATTTTCGATGAAGAGATACGGAACAAAGAGAGTATGGAACCTGAACCGTCTCCTTAGCAACCAGGGCAAGCGCGTTTACGACATCATGGAACAGAGAAATTCCTCGCAGATACCTGATAGCTTGATTCAAGTCCATTTATCTGCTTTGCGTTTCCTCTACTGGCTCCTCCGGAAGCGTCCACTCGCTTATCAGAGCAGTGAAACGCGATGCGGTCCATGATAACCCTAGTCTCGCTAGGATCCAGAGGGCCGGCAAGGATTTCCTCTCCCTTCCACAGTGGCAGCTGCTTTATTACGTCATGATGACGCCACAGAGCACCCACAAGAAATGCAACGAACGCTACTTTTGTGCCCCAGCTAGTTAATGCCACGCGGCTGCTGCACACGGCCGTGGTTTTTGCGGCGGCATAAGTTTTCCGCTGCGTGGGATCTCTTAGAGATGCGGTGTCTTAAGACCCCTTCACTTATAGCTCGACCTTGCGCGCATTCAGGCGACCATGTCGAAGCAGGGTAGCCGTCTAAGCAGCGCCAAAAAAAGCCGCCAGAAGATCCGTCGCAGCGCGAGCACTGTGGATGCCCTTGCGTCCGGCACGCCGGACCGATCCTCGTCGTCCACGGCCACCGGCACCACTGGCTCCCATCCCGCTGTCTCCAGTGCAGCCTCCGGCGTTCGGCCCACAAGCGACGGGCAGGAAACCAACGCTCGGACATCCAGCGACAAGTTGTTGGCCTCCGACGCTGGAGGAGCTGCATCGGCAGAGCCGACAGCAGCTGGAAAGCAAGGCCAGCAGCAGAAGTTCAGCGTTTCAACGCCATCGGGGTCCGCAGCGGGGCAGTCGGTGCTGACTATTGCATCGGATGCATCAGCCCTGCCCACCACTGCTCAGGTAATAACACTACCTTGCTTTTGAGACCGTAGACAAGGCTTTGCTTCTTGGTGGGTTGATTTTATAATTTTTTTTCGTGAACAGTTAAGGTCCATTGACGTCTAAATATCGCGAGCGAGGTCCGTTAAGATTTTTTTCTTCAGATGCAGAATAATGCCGGCGCTTGGTTTTATTAACCGGGGTCAATGAGAAACCGCTCTCAACTGCGATTGACTATTATTAAGAATTAAGCAGAGCAGCACATCCAGCAACCAGCGTCAGCTGTTGGACAGCAAAGCGAATGAAGCAAAGAGCGGCCAGTTGTGGATGAACTATAGCAGAGACGCATCGATCTTGGCGATAGGCGGGTGAGGGGTTAGTTGCGAAGTCAGTTTTTGCCCGGGAAGTGGCAGTTGCTGTGCACAGCCAATTCATTTGGCGCCTTCGCAACGCTAACTTATTTCACCTTTGGGCTATGTGCCCTGATTCCAATGACCTTTTTTATTAATACTGTGTGGAATGCGGGCTAGTTACCACATCGTGCTGTGAAGTGTTCTCGACAGCTGCATTAAAAAGTTTTCATCAAGTCTTGGACACTGCTGGAATCATTAACTAAATGCTATTTGACGTCACTGCCTGACGGGACCGTAATTCCACGAATGACATTTTCTCTTTACCCAAGCAGTATATTCCCCCGTAACGTGAAAGCATCGTGTCAACTCTTCTTCATCAATGCGAACGGTTCTCATCCGGCCTAGTAAGCGTTCACGACCTGCGTAGCTATAGTCATTTAAAGGTATAGCGAAAAACCAGCGATTGCTTCTGAAAGAATGCTGTCTTGCCATTGCCGTTAACCAAAATTTACGTGTTGGTTAGTAATCTAAGAGCGTGGCATTACATGGCGCTTGTAGGAGCAAAGGAACTAACCACCAATTAGGAGAATCAGCGCGACATCGTAACAAACAGATAAAGACTTTGCTTGAAGGGCCTTCTTAAGGGGCATCTGCAGCTGCTTTCCTAGGCCGGGCTTCTCACGTTGAAATGTCGCGGCTAAGAAAAATTTTTTTTTCTTCCTGTTTGTCACTATTTCAGCACTGTTATGTCGGCAGTTTATAGAAATCGTTGTGGTTTGTGCCAAAAGTAATTTGTCCCTTTGCTGTCCACACTAGCACCAGCTGCGGAGCTTCAAAGATCTTTTGCAGGACGTTCATATGACGACATCCAGTTACCAGAAACACTCCCATTCAGGAAGACGTGAGCAGCTCTCGGTGACGGCTTGGCGCCGATGTAGGCAGCTCATGTGCAGTCAATCTGGATGCGGCACCTCACGCCACTATCGGTGCAATATGATAAACGCAGAGGACTCCCTCTTCAGTCATATCTTAGAACGATGTAGGGACCCGACCACACGGACTAAGAATGGCATCAGCCAATGGTATCTCGTATATCTGCCTTGAATAGTAACCAATCAGGAGTGTTCTAATGCATGACCATACATTCAGGTGTCGGCGACGAAGGGGAGAACCAGGCGGAGTCAAATCCAGCCAGTTGTCAAGCGTCAGCACCGCGGAGAACCAAAGGCTGGCGCCACTGCAAAAGCTGCGCTTAGCGAAGGCCCTACGTCATCTATTACGGGCCCCGAGACCACGGCGGAGGGCAGAGACAACCACGATGCATTCGCTGACAATGTCCAGGACAAATCGTCGATAGCGACAGTGGAGCGAGCACAGGAGCGAGTGTCCAGCAAACTAGTGCAGCCGAAGGCGACACCTGCCGATGAAGCGGTCCCGGATCCTCCGCCGCTGAAGGTAATGACGTCCCTTGCTCGAGATAATGGGACCAGGTTCCTTTTAAGTTTACAGTTTTAGCTGCATTTGGGAAGAAGTCACTTAATCTTGTCCAGAACATTACCTTCGTATCCAGTATCGATAAACAGCAGCTGCAAAACGACAGCTCACCGCTTCCACCGATTGCCATATCAGCGATGTGCGACAGCAGTGGTCGAACGGGTCGAAACTCCCCCACCCGCACCCAGTCACTACTCTTTATTTCATCATTTAGTGCTGCCGCAGTATTCTCTATAAAAACCCTGATAGTACCAGCCCGAGCAGCAATGTAATCGGCCCACTATTGGATATGTATCGGCAAACGCCGGTCCTGCTAAGGATCAGAGTGAAACCGCCCTAATGCTATATTGGGCCAGTTATCTGTGCTGCTTGGGAAGGCTCGTAGTGGTGGATTACGAATCCTCAACCGGTATTTGCTGGACGTAGGCCATGTCGATGCTAATATAGAGCCTGCAAAGTAACGACTCTGAACGTGGCTTTTTCCACGAATGGCGACAATACCTCGTGAGCGATATCCTTTCCATTTGCTTAGTGTTATGAGGTTATACTCTAAATGACGGCGAGCAGAAGTTAAGGTTGGAGATGACGCTTCAACCGGCGCCACCTTGGGTGGTCGCCTAGTTATTTTTTTTTATCAAAGGACAGTAATACGGCGATTGCCAAGTTCCTTGCACTTTTTTTTACTATGCCAGAGTTTCACAGCCACAGCTAGGCTTCCGCGAATACAGTCCTTCGTGCGTACTGCGTGGCAGAACTTTGAGAACTTTGTGAGAGCTTACTCGAAAAAGAATCCAAAACTAGGTTTACCTTGCTAACATATCGGGCTGCTCTCTTTAATACGTTCAATGCATCCTCGGTACCCGCTCGGTGACGTCATATATTCCTGCTATGCTGCACGAATATTCACTTGCTCACTGACGGCGTGGCACAGCTCAGATTTTTTAAAGAGCCAGCGAAAAACACGCATGCCATGCTGCTATTGCCAACAGTTTACGCTTCCAATAGGTTGGCTTCGCCTTAGGTTGTTCACAGGTTCACTAGTGGGCCACGCGGCAGCAAACGAAATACAAAGTGGCCCACCATAGGACCATGACCTAAAGGGATACCGGCCATAAATCGCTGCCCCAGTGAACGTGTTAAACGTGTACACCGTGAACATGAACGCGTAATTGGGAGGGTAATTTGCTTACGCAATGTTAGCAAGCGTGGACGAAAAGCCAATGGAAAGCTTAGTCGAGAAAGCAGAGCTATAGACGATTTATTGCAAAGCTTACTGCGCCATCTGGTGTCAAGGCTATTTTACAGCCGCTAATCCCTTTTTGTACAAAAAATGCGATGTCGGCGTTGTAAGCGAAAAATCACGAGCCTCCCGCTGGCAGGTGGTGCCCAGAGTGAAACTAGGAGGCAAGTGGGCCACGTAGGTCACCTGCCCTTACGGTGTCATCACAATCTGCCCACCCTGTATTGAGCAAACTGCCACTCGTGCCAGATGGCAGTCAACTTAATAATTGGTCGCTCAAGAAGGGCAACCTGGACCGCTTAAGGCCCACCGCTGGGAGCACCTGGCATCGCAGGGAAGTGGTGCACCACTCAACCGCTGCACCACTGCACCAGGAGTTCTACGAGGACTCCCAGAGATCTGTAAATGTCGAGAGCGTCCTTCAGCATATACGGCTATTTGCCCATTACGCTAACGCGCCACGCCCTTAAGGCAGCGCTTAGGTGTCCCCTCCAATTTTAAGGCGAAAGCCTACATTGAAAGCCTACCTTGAAGTTCTACCTTGAACGATTAATAACGGGACGCCTCACTCCAGTTGTAGCCAACACAGTGCTGTGTGCGTGTGTTTGAGTTCCTCTAAATTGAACTAATCACGCGCACAACGTGGACACATTTCTTATTGTGTAAATAGGTTGTATATAATACTTCTCCCTCTATCCTCTCTTCCCTTCCCCTCACCTCTTTCATTTAATTTCTTCATTCTGCCTGCTATCCTTGATTTCCGCTGCCCCAGCTCAGGTGCTTCAGTATCGATGGCAGATGCCAGGGCTAGAAAAACCTTTTCATTCCTTTTTATTATTATTTTAACAAAAAACTCCACTACCAGGCATGTCCAGCAAATTTGGACAAAAATTTTGAAAATTGGAGTACTGTGGTACTGGTCTATTATTCTCATCTGTAACAAAATCTTTATTTTAATGTGTTTCCATCGGTCGCATCGAACAGATTGACTCCCATAGAAAACCAATACAGAACGCTTTTGACGATACGAGGAATGTTAATAGAAAAAAAGTAAAAACTGTAGTCGGGTGCGCTGATAGGTTGATTGTCATAGCGAAATCCTACATTATATGAAACAAATTGATTTATTTAATGATTTCTCGCTCAAAAATGCTTTTGTTCAGAATTGCTGGCTATTAGAAATGGCATATAACTGTCTCACATTTCGGTTGACATCTAAACCGCGCCTTAAGGCGAGGCAAATTGTACGGGAAGGCACATAATTGAAAGTGCATATTTCGTCGGTTCGAATACCTATCGCAAGCTAGCCCCCACCTTGTCTAGCACATTTAAGCTATATGCAGCGAGAAATCGTAAGACGCCACACGTAATGCTGTACGACAAACGGTTGCTCGTAATTTTGGTACTAATGTCGTCGGGAAAAGTGGCGTGACATTGTGGTCAGCCACTGGGACTGTGTTACTCCTACGGCCGCTTGATAGCGTAATCCTACTTTTGTTGCTATCGCTTGGACTTTCTGTACCATCTGCGAGTGCACACACTAATGCGCTAACTAGTGCTAACACACGCTGTTAGATCTTCTGGTATAGGACAGATAATGCTCTACCATTAATACATTTTCGAGGCTCTGCCATTGTCGCGGTATGGTCGCCTTGACAAACGCGTTCAGTGATGTATACTGTCTCCGGAATAGATTACAATTGTACTCTCATTGGTTTTGAATTCACTCAGCAAAACGTGCCATTGCCGTTAATTACGGCTGATACTTGCATGCAGACCGCACCCAGCAGCGACGAACAGGGCCACAAGACCGACGTCTACCCAAGCACTGGCAAGAGCAAATCTTCGGCTGCGGATCTCTACACCTGGTACACAGTCGAGCAAATGGCTGGTATGCTGGTGAGCGTTCTTTCCCTTTCTTCTGCTCGCTCGCAAGGTAGGTTACAATCCCTTTGCGTTGGCATTAATGCGGACCACATGCCTGGATATTCCATATTATACGTGGTCATTCCCACTCTTTTGATCGGTTTCTTTATGTTTTATGCGCCTCTAGTGTGGCGTCTGCAAATTTCTTCGGTCTTGGAGCAGCGTTCTTGCAGGTTGGTCTTTCGCTGACCTATGCAGGCTGATCCAGAATTATGTTATGCCGGCGTTTTTCGCAACCCTGACCCATGTGGGACGTACAGCTGTTTTGTGAGGGCAGCACCTATTTATTTTCACGAGCTTTTTTGCGGATAGAGATCACATTTATTTCGCTTGCCTTCAAATAATTGACAAGCGATCGGTGTCGGCAGCATACGGGCACGCTTGTTTTCCAGCCCCGCCACGGCCGATGTGGGACCAACAGCAGTTTAGTGTGGGGAACCACATTTTTGCTTGAGGAGGTTTTTCTCACACAAAGCTTACAGTTACGCTGCATCTGCCTCCAAGTTCCCCAAAAAGGACCGATGTGGGCTGGATGTAGGAAAGTGGTCTGAGTTAACCCGACAAACGCTGATACGGGATCCATGTAGCATCAACTTGGTGCGTGCCCACTTATACCGCATCTAGTTCCATGGATGGTATTAGAGGTTTTGCACCAACACAGGGGCCTCAGATCGTGGGCTACTTGGGGTCGTAATTGATCGCCGCAGAGTGACATGAACCGCTTGCGGAGTCCGTCGCGTGCATCAGTTAGATGATTAAAGACTCATGAATTTGATGGCCCAAAGGTCCCGGTCTTCCACAAGGTGCTCAGGTGTCCCTCAACCGTGCGCGATCTGGACATGCTTACACCTACGACTAAATATGTCCGACGCTGGCGCCCCCATGGGCACACGACAACGATAGGAACACGACAGCGGCGCCCCTCCTGAAGCATTATCACCACTCAGATGCTTCGCATGCAGGCAGGTAGACACCCTAATGGTACCTAAACTCGTCTAGAGCTGCCCACGCCCAGAGAGTTGTCGGCAGCACAGTCAAACTTGGATATTGACACATGAAGCCTCCATTTGGCCACCATGCGGAGCCGGCCACTAATTATAAATTTCGCCGCAGTGGAGGGATGTGGAATAATTTCGACCACCTTTTAAGTTGGGTCAACTGTCAAGTTTTGGATGCTGGGCCAACTGCCATATTTTGGGGGTGCGTCAAGTGTCAAGATTCAATGATGGACCAACAGCAAAATCATGGAGGTGGGCGAAATGCATAATTGTGGGGAAGAGCCAGCAGCCAAATTTTATGTCGGGTTCACTCGGAAAGTAGGCAAAGAGTAATATTTTAGGATTAGACCATGTGCCAAATTTCGCGTTGGACTAAGTGGACAATGTTTCCGAGGCAAGCATAGTCCCTAATTTTGAGTTTGGGCCAAGTGAAAATACCCGCCGCGGTGGCTTAGTGGTTAGGCGCTCGGCTCCTGATCCGGAGTACCCGGGCGCGAATCCGACAGCGGCAGCCGCGTTTCGATGGAGTTGAAACGCAAAGGCGCCCGTGTGCTGTGCGATGTCAGTACACGTTAAAGTTCCCCAGGTGTCGATATTATTCAGGAGTCCTCCACTACGATACCTCTTTCTTCCTTTCTTCTCTCGGTCCCTCGTTTATTCTTTCCTTTACGGCGACATGCAGGTGTCAGGCGATACGTGAGACAGATACTGCACCTTTTTGTTCCCCTAAAAACAATTGGCAAAAGTGAAGTGCAAATCTAAGATTAAGCTATGCAACAAGGGAAAACCGCAGGGATTGGTGTTCTCCCCTATTCTTTTTAACATTGCAATGATCGGGCTGCCAGAACGACTCAGAAAGCTAGAGGGCCTCTGCCACACTCTCTATGCTGATGACATCACCCTTTGGGTAGACAGACGGGGGAGCGATGGCCAAATAGAAGACACCCCACAAAGAGAAATATGGGAAACAGAAAGCTATCTGAAACCCATAGGGCGAAAATGCTCGCCGGAAAAATCGGAGATGCTAATAATGAGCAAGCAGCAGGTCGATATACAGCTCCTGGTCAACAACACCCTGGTCCCAAGGGTGGACAAGATCAGGATACTACGTATGTGGATACAACAAAATGGGAGAAAAACCGAAACAATAAACCGACTAGAACCCACGACCAAACAAACATGCAGGCTTCTCAAGAGGATAGCCAAGAAAAAAAAACGGGGGGATGTAGGAGGCGAACCTACTTAGACGTCCATTCTTTCATCATTAGCCGAATCACCTACGCTACCCGTACTTAAATACAACTAAAGCAGAGAGACACAAGGCAAACATTCTCATCAGGAAAGGTGTTAAAACAGCCCTAGGTTTACCAGCGTGCACATCAACAGAGACGATCCTCAACCTAGGAGTGTCGAACACCCTAGAGGAAATGTACGAGGCTAAACTCACGACACATTATGTCAGACTAACTGGCAGCAAAACGGGCAGATCCGTGCTAAGGAAACTGGGCTACCAAAACCCAGAATCACGAGAGGGGATAACCAAAATCCCCAAAGAAATTGCCAACAAATTAAGAGTACCCCCATCCAAAGAAACATGCACCCCATACACAACGAGGAACGCAGGAGAAGCGGAGTCCAAAGACTCCAATCCTGCAGAGTACCCAGAAGGCCACTACGCTGCAGTAGCAGTGAGTGACAAAGGCGAGCTAATCTCGAGCTGTAGCGTAAGACACTCTTCACCAGAGAAGGCAGATATGGCGGTGATTGCACTGGCAATCACAAACGCATCAACTAGAATAATCATCACCGATTCTAAAACTGCAATCAAAGCCTATGAGAACGGTCAAGTGTCCAAAGAGGCCGACAAAATTCTGCAAACATGCAAGGAGAACGTACCTAACGACCTAGTTAGCATAATATGAGCACCCGCTCATAGTGGACTCGCAGGGAACGATATCGCCAACGAGGTCGCCCGAGGACTCACACACCGGGCCCTAGCGCAGGCAGACTACTCCCTGTCCAAAAAGCGAGACTTAACCTCATACACTGAAATGCCAGAACACTACAGAATGAGGAGGAGAGCCCTGCCTCCACCCAATACATCTCTCTCAGAGAAGGAAGAAGTAATCTGGCGAAAACTGCAGATGGGTACCTTCATAAACCCGTATATCCTACGCAAATGGCATCCGGAGGTGCACTCTCCCAAATGCAAAAACTGTGAAGGCATAGCGACCCTAAATCATATGATGTGGGCTAGCCCAGCGCTAAATGGTCTACATGGAAACAAAGAGTCATGGGAATCCTCCCTCCATAGCCAGGAAGAACAATTCCAAAAACAAGTCATCGGTCAAGCCCAGGCCGCCGGCGGAAGTCAATTGATTCCGGCTGACGTCAAGGGGGGAGGCAGACGGTGAAAGGGAGAGCTGCTTCTCACCCGATCACCAATGCTCAGAGACGGGTGCAAATAAAGGGCTTTCTCTCTCTCCCTCTTGCAGCGAGCCGACAACCAAATATTGTTTTGCTAAATTCTGGGGTGGGAAAATTGACAATTGGTTTTTCGTGAAAGGAAATGGCGCAGCATCTGTCTCACATATCGGCGGACACCTGAACTGCGCTGTAAGGGAAGGGATAAAGGAGGGAGCGAAAGAGAAAAGGAAGAAAGAGGTGCCGTAGTGGAGGGCTCCGGAATAGTTTAGAACATGTGGGGATCTTTAACGTGCGCTCACATCGCACAGCCCACGAGCGCCTTTTGCGTTTCGCCTCCATCGAAACGCGGCCGCCGCGGTCGGAATCGAACCCGGTTATTCCGGATCAGGAGCCGAGCGCCTTAACTACTGAGCCACCGCGGCGGGTGGAATGTAGAAGCGCAAATCCAAAATTAACGAATCTTACGTTAGCGAAAAAATTGTGCCGCACATTCCAAGTCTCTGAAAATAAGCTTAATTCGGATTATGACGAGGAAGTGCGTGAGCTTCGCATTTCAAGAGTTTTAATTTACAAAAGCATGCACGCCTACAAGCTTTGAACATTTCTGGAACAGGTGAATTAAGTAAAAGCTCAATAAAGATAGATGTTCCATGCTCTTGTGGAATTGTCCATTCATTCTGTTAATGTCTCGGGCAAATCGAAAACATCTGCAAGGCGGAAATGAGGTGTAAGCAAGTAGGGATGTACTTGTGCGACACCGAAACATTCTCTCGTTTTTCTTCGCAGGTGAGAGCTCCACAATCTGCCGGCCTAGCACGGACGTTTTCCAGCACCAATAGGGCAACCATGGTCACTTGCGTTGGTGCCGCGGTGTTCGCTCTCGTCACTGTCGTAATCGTCCTGACCGTGCTACAGGGATACAAGAACGTCCGCAAACTCTGTCTCACCGACGACTGCGTTCGGCACATGACTCTACTCACCAAATACCTCGACATGAATCGCGATCCATGCGAAAACTTCAGCGCCTACGTCTGCTCCGCATGGCACACTTCATCCGACCACAGCGAGCAGGTCACATCTGTCATGGACAGCCTTCAGTTCTCCTGGTACACACACTTCAGGGACACCCTGCTGCAAGGAACGCTCGAGATTCCTACCGGAAAAAAACCGCTGGCCATGTACGATATGTGTACCACTGGTTACCAGTCGGGGGTTTCGCAGCTGACCCCGTTCCTTGAGTTCCTCAAGAAGCTTGACCTGACCTGGCCGGAGCCCCCTGGGGTGCTCTTTGAGCCGCTTTCCTTGGTCGTCTACCTCGCTTATAAGTGGCAGTCACCGTTCTGGATATCAGTGACTGTCCTGGGGCCTACATCGTCCGGACAGCAGCGGATCCAAGTCAGTCCTGGGCTCTACATTCCCATGATGCTCAAGCAGCATCAGAACGCGAAACCCAGCTACATAAAGTACTGGGAGCTGTTTCTTGTTCACCTCTATCCGGATTCAGCCACTCGACCTCCCATCAATGTTACTGACGTGGAAAATATGCGGGACGTGGAGGGAAAAATCCTCGAAGCCATTTACTCGGTCATGAGCTCGGGGAAAGTGCAGCCAGCGCTGTTCCCATTCAGCAAACTTAGCCAGCATGTACCAACCGCCTCACCCAAAGTATGGGTGGAGGGTTTTCAGCTCGGGCTCTCCCTTAATCCGAAGCTTACTCTTCAGGACTACCTTGTCGTGAGTGACTTGTCGCTCATCAGAACATTTACCGAGCTCTTGTCAAAGTACGACGCCAGGCTACTGAACAAGCATCTGATTTGGCTTCTGGTGCAGTACCATTCCTCCTACGCTGGCTACGAGTTCCTCAAGATCCACTACGGGAGTGAAAGGAAAGCGGCAGTGTATCTACCAGCTTACTGCGCGCACCGTGTAGAAATCTCTTATAAGGTTCTGGTTCTCGCCCTGGGCTTTTACTCGCTCTTCACGGTTCAAGACATAAGAACCATCGACATTGGTTTCGACAGCCTTGTCACAGAGGCCGTGAAAAAGATTGACAGTTCCGTCTGGATGGACAAGGCAAGTAAGGTTCGTGTGTCCAGAAAGCTGACCGCGGTGAAGAAGGCGCTTTGGCCGCCGACGGCTGTCCTGGACAAGGACGAACTTGAAAGGATTTACGCCCCCTTCCCTGGAAATGCCGAGTCTTTCTTCCACTATTGGGCCTTGGTGAGTGGTGCCGCAACCAGATCTAACTGGACCACCGAATACCTGGAAGCCTTCAGACTGCGATGGAACAACCTTCCCGACTACACCGGATACGACTACGTCCTGAATAGCGTGGAACTGGCGATCGCCGTGGCCACGCCGCCTGCGTACTACAGGAATGGGACAAAAGCCATGCTGTACGGAGGGCTCCTGTTCCTGATGGCTATGCAGCTGGTGCGCGCTATAGACGCTGAAGGACTGAAGTGGACGTCAAATGGAACTGCGGTGAATTCCATCTTGACGGACTCGACCAATGCCACGTTCCAAGAAAAGGCCAGCTGCAAACACGGAGCAGAAAACACCAACGTCTTCCCAGAGATACCCGCCCTAGAAATCACGTACTCTGCCCTCAAGAACTCGTACAACCACGAAGAAAGCGAGCCTTTGCCGCTGCGCAAAGATCTACCACCCGAGAAGGTCTTCTTCATGACTATGTGCTACCTGACGTGTGCCAAACCGTTTTTCCAGTACCCATTTTCGGCGGACTGCAACAAACTGGTACAGCATTCTAAATCTTTCGCTGTAGCCTTCAATTGCCCCAAAGGATCCAAGATGAATCCAGAGAAGAAATGTTCCTTTTTCACATGACGTCTCCTTCACAATGGGCTAGGAAGACAGGAACTGATGCCGTCACTGCAGGAACAAATCTATGATTTCCGAAAATGTTGACACTTTTCTAGTTTTGACAATGTGTACGCACTGTGCTTCGGCGCGGAAAGACCTTTAAAAAGATTTATATGCTTTAAAAACATTTATCATAAACCTTCCGCGAAGAAACGCTTTTAATCTATTTAGCATTCTGTTTAGAAACGGCGTGGCTTGAACCGACTGTGCGGTGAGGTTGTCTCCTATTTTCTCTATAGTTTTACACCGCTAAATTTTCTTTTGATTACAGATATTTTCGAAAGCCCGCTCATCATGTTTACGCCCGGAACGCAACAAAGTGATCCGTCTGTTTGATTAGCATGGCCTTCTGAGTTTGCTATGTCAAATCTTCACTTTAATATGCGATTTTCGAAAGCTGACGTCACTGATGTGATGAAGTAAGCACGTCGTCATGCTCTACTTTACTTTCTAGTGTGTTTTCGAAACGGTGTTAGGCAACTAGGCATCGCTTTGTGCCAAGCAATGTACAGCTTTTGTAGGTGCCGGCTACTTTTGCTGGCGTGTTTCATTTACCTGCGTAGTTTTGAACTAGAGACGAACTAGGCGCTAAAACCGCGAACTGCAATATCCTGCAGTATTCGTGAAAAATTACGTGTGCTCTCTATGTGCATTTTGTTTTACTGGCTTAGTTGAAGCATCTAATGACCTCACCTTTTTGTAACTTGAATATAGTCGCGGAGTTCAGTAGGATTGTGCTTTTAAGCTGTTTACCTTGGTTTTTTCGAAACGCGCGTCGTTAACTTCACACGAATGCCATGTGCAGCGGCGGTGTATTAAAAATTCACATTTGATTCTTTGAAACGCGCGATTGTCTTTCGCCTTCCAAGTGAATCAGTTGCCGCAAGCTTCAACCTTTCTGTAGATCTCGCATCGCCAGAACGGAAAGTGCAATGCTCCTCTACGTCACGCAATTATTTTTTCAAGCTGCTGGGCCATGATAAGTTGCTCCAGGATAACGATATCCCCTCACTGCAGACCCTCCTTTGTGAAACTGCTTCTGTTGACTAAGACCAAGGTGAGGGGAAATCACTGATTGAAGAAGCTCAAATAACTGTAGCCGGTATGCTTGTGGCACCTTCGCAGTAAATTATTGATAGAAGTCTGCCAGAGTACCAATCATATGGGCGGCTCGTGCGGTTCTGCCTTTTTAACACCTCAGATAGAAGATTTCTCACATGGTTGAGGAAGCAAAAGTCATAACGGGATTGCACGCGAGCTAACAGGCGTTTTCGATAAAGAAATTGGATGAATGTGTCACTTAAATTGTACTGAATGAATACCAGGTTCTTGGACTTAGTTTAGCCCGTGATGCGACAGCTTAGAGGGTATAAGAAATGATTTTATATTATGGCGTTTGATGTCTCAAAGCACCCCCTGCAGTCTGGGACGCCGTAATGGAGTGTTCGGAATAATTTCGACCACCTGGGGCTCTTTGACGCGCACTTAAACGTCACAGTACACTACTCTATCAAAGTCTATCGATCAAAGAAACACAGTCATGTATTTCTATGTTTCCGCTGGCCTCTGTGGAGTCAAAGTCTCTGCTTCAAATAAGACAATGTGCGTGGCTGATTTCTTGCTCCGTGGTGATCGTGGACGTATTCGGCTAAGAGGAGTCCTCACCTCGGCGCACTCTTCGGTTGGCTTCTTTCTCCAGTCTAATGAAGTCGTCAGCCGAGGAAAAAATTCATATCGGCTGAGTACTTCATGTTGACTTTTCAGCAAGAATACAACGCTTTTAGAACGTGTACAAAATATGAAACAGCGCGACGTTGAGGCACATGGGCTAGAATCTGCTCACGCGTACGCTGTCAGGAATGACCAGTGGAGGTGGTCATCGTCGCCACTTGTGCCGCCTGGAACTTCACACGCTATACCGAAACAAAGTTTCAATTTCGGCAGTGCGAAACCATAAGTGCGACAGGCGTCTCAACTGCAATTAATGTAATGGTATGCAGTAAGAAGCAGGAAATGGCAGTTAAATAATCTTTAGGCCATTATTGTAGACCACATATTAGTGCATATCTGCCAATAATTCGCTATCCTGTTAATTTTTGATCATATGACATAAAACTAAAGTCCCCTAGCAGAGGACGAATGCCCATTTTTTGTAGGACTTCAGAATTGAAATTAAGGTCAGTGCATAACTGTGAAGCCAATAAACATATTTTTCGATATTATCATAGCGGCAGCAGTTCAAGAATTTCACCTAAAACTTTTTGCTGGATAGGGTTATCCTCGGCAGATTTTGTCTGATCACGGACCACAATTCTCATCTGCGGATATGCAAACTTTCCTCCATGAACGGCGGATGCGCCATAGCTACTCTTCGGTTTATCACCACTCAAGCCAATGGACTTGTCGAACTTTTTACAAGGGTTTTGAAGGCATATATTCAGCTGGCTCTGTGCGAGTGGCGTGGCCTACGTACCGCTATTGTTGACCACCTCGGTGTCTATGTACGCCACATGCCAGGAAAGGAACCGCACCTGCCCTCCTTCCAAAATGGCCGGTTGCGCCCCGCACTGGGCTTAACGTCGTAAGCCCGCCCAATCAGTGCTTTTCGACAGGTCACACAAAAACGCTTAAGCTCTTGCGGCAGAGGCTTGAGCAGAAGCAAGCCAAGTATAAGCTTAATGTGGGCCAGCAGAGTGGAGCCAAGCACCGTGACTTTCTCATAGGCAAGTACGTGCGAGTTCTCAAGCCCTCTGTACGACAAAAACTGTGGGCTCGCTTTTCGGAGCCTCGAAGAGTTGTGCAGCGATGTGGACTTGCGTCATACCTGCTGGATAATGGACGAGTGCGGCACTCCTCCGAAGTTTCGGCTGTTCGTCAAGAAGTGGTCCAGCGGCAATTACAGTCCTCAGTTTCGGCGGAAATTTTCGCCGACTTATTGCCGCCCATCGACTGCACATGAGTGCCGACCGGTCCACATACCGAAACGTGAACTAGAGTTCATATTGTAATACACCTCCAACCCAGCATAACCGCAGTTTAGATGGTGTCAGTCCCAACCCTTCATCGCGATCGGTTTCGCCCATTCCAGAACCGACAGGCACTCTTGAACCCACGTGTAGATCAAAAGCAGCGACTCCTACTTCCCCCCACAGAAGCGCAAGCAAAAAGAAGTTACCCGCAAAGTTTAAAAACTGCGTTATGGATTAGAAGAACTCTTACCTCCCAGAATATTTCTGTTAAGTGCGGCGGAAATGCAGCGAGGAAGACGAAGCGCTGCAGGCGCGATGCACACACAAAACGCAGCCGCTTCCCCACAGTTGGTGTGTGCCATCACTTTTAAGGCAACAACAACAACAAACGAGGAGAAAAAAATTCACAATCGCTCTAATGAGGTCTATTGCTGCGCCTGCTTTCGCCTCGTATCCTAGTTACGATACAACAGCTATGTCCACTCGACGCAATGCAGACTAATTCAGAGATTACGCAGTGATGGCACCATCTGTACCTCGTGTTTTGAACTTTTGTAGCTTTCGAGGCATCAGTTCTCAGGGAAAGTAGAGCGTCGTTGGAATGCGGTAATCGGTACATACAGGCAATCGAAATTTGTCCTCGGTGTGCCTTTAAAGGACGCGTTTCACATAAATGCCAGTCGCCGGAACCGAGCTGTAAATCTAGAAAAGATTCCCCGAGACATTCTTTTTCGAACAACGTCTGTTATGTTAGAACAGGTACTACTGCCCTGCTCTGCAAGTTGTAATTGCGTCGCGTAAAATTCGAATACCCAAATCCTAGGCCAGGATTCGGGTGATGAACGATTGCAAACGAGCAAGTATTCAGTGCAACGACAGAAAAATAAAAACGGAATGGGCTCGCACAGCTGATTCCAGCGTCTGCAGATTGGACAAAGTTTAAGAGCAGCTGTGCCCCGTGCCAGCACGCGCTCACGTTGCAGAAGAGGAAGAAGACTCGTCCAGCGAAGCTTCGTCGCCCACAGCTCTGCAAACTCCAAGAAGCTGTTCTCTTGCCAAGTACGCACCGCTCCCCTTTCTCATGTCAGCGATCTTCTTATATCTTCCCCGGCCCAGTGCACAGACTACGCATAGCCCGCTTACCATCGTGCCAACAGACATTTTCACGGAGCCGTCTCCTCAAGCCGATAAAGTATTGAAGGGTGGTAGGGCGGTCTTTGGGGTTTCACTAACGAGCTCAAGGATGAGGGTTCCACTCCGATGCATGGTGGGTACACGTTGAATAAGAGAAATGGAAAAATGATCGCGTGTCGAGATATCAGTGGGTCGGAAGGGAGCCTTGACTATATCTTTTGCGGCCACAGCGATTGCTTTGGCGACAGAATGCAACGGGGAAATCCACTGTAACTAACGGAATTTTTTTACTTCTTCAGCTAGAGATATCTGTTTCGTTCAGGTGATATTTGTGATAAGCGGTGTTTTAGGACTCCCTTCATTTTTACTTCGACATTGTATGAACGCAGCTGACCATGTCCAAGCAGACTGGCAGGCGACGCAGCAGTACAAAGATCCGCCACAAGATAGGTCGCAGCGGGAGCGACGGGAAATCCGTCACCGGCACCACCGTATCCAGCCCCGCGGGCTCCCCTATCGTCTCCAGCGTCCCAGCCGCCAACGAGGAGCCGGGAACCTATGATCAAATACCCACAGACAAGTCGTTGGCCTCCGACGCCGGTTCTATGCCGTCGCCGCCGATACCCGCTGGAGAGCAGTGCAACCAACGGAAGCTAGATGCTGGGATACCACGCGACATGCCGTTGGCCTCCGGAACCGGAGTTGCGCCATCACCGCCGATACCGGCTGGAGCGCAAGAACACCATCAGCAGCTCGGTGATGCATCGCCACTAGGATCTCCAGCGGATCTCGCAGCGGTGGCGAATGCGTCGGAAGCAGCCTCTCCACCCACGGTAACTGGGGTATTAATCCTGAATTACTTTGATATGCTTCTCTACACAGGGATAGGCTTCTTAGCGTGTCTGAGTTTATAAGTTTCCCTCGTGACAACTGCTGGCCTGTTAGCGCACGAATGTCTAGCTCAAGGTAGCATATTATGGACTGGTTTGCATCGCAGGTAGTGTAACTTCGGCACTTGGTGTGAATGTCTGGGATCGGCGAAACCGTAGTCAACCACGATTCACTATTGCGAATAAGCAAGCCGAGAAGTGGACTGCGCAGGTAGCCTCACCTGAACGATAGGAGGTAACCGACGCAAAGATCAGCAGGCTCGCTGTGTGTGCGAGTAGACGCGCGTCGACATTTCGGTTTTCGGCCTTCGGTTTGAGCAGTTCTCTTTCGTGCAGGAGGCGGTGCCTATGCAGAACGCTGGACGTCAACTGAATTGACGCTGTGAGCTGGTGCTGTGATTGTAAAGGCCCCTTTTGTTATTATTTTTCCAGTTCCGTACCATGCCCTGCAAAGACATGTTTTTCTCGATATCTTGATCAAAATCTTGATAGGAACTTTGCATCAGTGGCGTAAATCACCAATCACTATGCGACGGGATAGCGTGACGTAAACCAGTTACAATTTCAATCTAGCCAAGTAATGTTTTTCCCGAGACGTCATAGCATTGTGTTCAACTCATTTTGTGCGATGAAAGTCGGTTACTTCCAGGCCAGAAAGCGTTCTCACTCTGCGTATAGCTAAACTTATGACACAATAAGAGTCCATTTTCAAAGCATGGCGAGAAGAGACCCAGGGGATACAGCTATGCAGTGGGATTAGCGAAAGGAGTGCCGTGAGGGATTTCCGTTCCCTACGGCGGTTCCCTATAGAGAAACTATAGATTCTACAGGTGCTGATCAATTATTGGCGGTGATAACTGTTTACAAAAGCTGTTTCTGTCACAAATAGTGCTCGTCTGAAAGCAGCGTAGCGTGATGGGCAAGAGCATGATAGCCGTCCAACTAGGTTAAATGGCCGAACAATAGAATTTGACGATTTGACGTCTTTACTGCGTACTGCGCTTGTTAGCTTCGGGGCTGCCTAGTTTGTCGCGTATTGGGGCTCAAGTTGCCACTAGACGTATTTCTCTTTATGTCCCTGGCTGTCTCAACTTCAGTTCCAAGAAGGGAAGTAGTCACCGAAACCGATCAAAGGGGAATGTTTTTATCTCCTTCGTAAATCTGTGTTGTTGAAGATTGGTAAGGTAATACTTTATTTATTTTACGGTTGATTGATAATTAATTGGGAAGTCGAAGACAAAATCACATGCCGCCGGTGGGATCCCAACCCACTATCTTGGAATTCGGATACGGTGATCTATCACATTAGCCTTAATATGATCTGCTTGTATTGTCTCATCGATAGCAAGCAGTGATGATGATGATTATGAATTGTTATGGCGCAAGGGCGTCTATGGCCAAAGAGTGCCATGGCACAAGGTATTTTTCGACTAGTCAAGGTGCGGTCAAAGCCCCTTTTTTCAAGCATTTCAGCCCTTACTAGCCGAGCACTAGGCCAGGGGAAAGCTTGTACCCATTGTATAACCGGTGGGTACCCAGCGGCACTAGGGATCGAACCCCGCACCTCCCGTATATAGCAAGCAGTGTTTAAAGTTACAGAAAATGCTAAAAACGGCGCAGTGTTGGGTCATCGCCTAGTTACTTTTTCGTCAGAGGAGAGTCATCCGAAGATTCCATTCAAGTGCCGTTGTATTTTCATTACATGCAAGAAGTTTTCAGCGCGATGCCCAATATAAGAAGCCACGCATTGCTATGCGCACCCAAATCCGCGTCCGCACTTCGTAGAAGCACTCTTGATACTTAACTGCAGAGTCCCTTTGAATAACTGCCCAAGAGCAGGCTTACGCTGAAAACAGTAAGGAACAGCTGTGTCTTTATACACACTCTGTAGAAGATTGCATCTGTGCGAGGGTAGGCTCTTCAGTCTATGCAGGTGATCATGGAAGATAGCTGGAAGAGAAGAGATAGGCAGAATCGATATGACGCAGGGCTACTGGTGCCACACGGCTGGACGACATTTGCAGGGAAGCAGCGCATGCTGTGTGTATGTCTACGAATATTAGAGCCCAGCTTTTAGGCGCCCTTTTCTGCGTTGAGTGACGTGCCTCGGCGTAACCGAGAGAACCAGCTCATCGGAGGATGAAAAAGAGCGAACGCACCACACAGTGGATAATTAAAGGCGACAGCGAGAAAAACACAAGGAGGAAATCGGTAGCGATAAGGCAGCTCGCGTGGCGGTGACCCGCGGGCAAAATTGTTCAAGATTGTTCTGGACCGCTCCCGCCAGCGTGTCTCAGGTGACGGCCCAGGTCCTCCTCTCCCCACGATTTGACGAAGCGGTGGGCGCGGACTTGCGGTTCGAGATGTGTCGAGCCCTCTCGAAAATTCGGGAGAAGGGAGCTGGGCTCCTACTCCCTTATTCGGCGCCGCCGCACGCTTCAAGAAATTTCGCGCTTTGTTTTTTCACAGCTGTATTGCGGATCGTACACATGCCTCGACAGTTTCATTAAAGTGCTGCCGCCTTCTTTGTGCTACAGCCGTCTCTCCCGTCTTCCCCCAGTATGTCTGAATTAATTCATTATCGAAATTATGAAGTTCAAAGGCAGCTGTACCGGCCATTGCCCGTTCCGTTTTACCGCGACGTTTAAATGAGCATGTGCGCTATCGTTTTTCTCACGTTTGCGACCGTTTGTACGCGGACAGTGATCTGTGACATTTTGTGCTGAATGGTGTAGCGCAACAGGGTATTGTGTGGTATGGTGTGTAACGTGAACATCTTCCCGCGCGACTGATGATCAGTCCCTAGAAAATTTTATGGAATCTGGAAGAGGAGAGGGGAGACGGTGGACAAGGCACTGATTTGCGCTGCAGAACCTACCGAATCCAAAGCAGCGGCAGTAGGCCCCTGCCAGGGGGCGAATTTGATGTCGTTTCCTACAAATAACATTAGCCTGAGTTGGCATATTTGCTTGCGTCGCTGTCACGTGACCAAAGCTGTACTTTCATTTGCAAATGCTCCTAGTGAGGATGCGCCAGAGGAGACGCTGAGCTTTAAGTTCAGAAACGTCAGATTGCTGTGTTCTCTGCCGAAGCCTAAGCCCAAGTTCGCCGCCGATCGGCAATGCATGATGTCAAACAAGTTGGAGATCTTCGCAACAACAGCGCGATAGCTCCGCCCTCTCACCGATGACTGCGCGGCGGAGAAGCCACGTGACAAGAAGAGGATTCGTGCGGGAAAGATAATGTTTGTTTACTACACGTGCCTCCGAAACGCACGTACGGACTTAAAAATATGATATTATTGGCATCAATTAAGAAGTAGTTGATATTCAACAAATAAGAGTTCTTTATTTCTCAACAAAATTTGAGCAGTATTAGAAAAAATAATGCATGAACGCTGTCCATGTTGATGGTTGCAAACCACCGGAACCAACCGCGAGCTCGTATTCTTTCCCAGCAACACTGGGATTCGCAGCGGTAGTAAACGCTCTGAAGCGATGCATGTGAAACAGAACTTTGCGAAAAGCATCGCTGCGTAATTCCGCTGTTCGCTCAATCGCTCGCGTGTGAACCACCCTTAATGCGGGTCTGAAGCGTTCTTGTCCTATCTCCTCTTCCGTGGTCAAAGATCTCGCCAAATGCCTGCTTCAGCCAGCTTGACATGCAAGTAAAAACCCTCGCGATTTCTACCACCGCGGCGGGAAAGCATGGTTCGAGCGGCCAGATCGGCCATTAGTGGTTTTTGAGGAAAGGAAATTGCGCAGCAACAGTCGCACTCCTTTATGGACACCTAAAACACGCCGTAAGGCGAAGTGAGGAAGTGGCAATTATTTCTGAGCCCTCCGCTACGGCACCTCCTTTTTTGTGGTTTATAGTTTATGAGGTTTTAAGTCCCCGACCGACTCAGGCTATGAGAGACGCCGTAGTGAAGGGCTCCGGAAATTTCGACCACCTGGGGTCCTTTAACGTGCACTGACATCGCGCAGTACACGGGCGTGTGGAATTTCGCCTCCATCGAAATTCAACCGCATCGGCCAGAATAGAACACGTCTTTCGGACCGACCAGCAGCCGAGCGCCGTAACCACTCAGCCACCGCTGCGGCTACCTCCTTTTTTCTTCTCTCCCTTCCTAGTTTATCCCTTCTTTTACGGCGCCGTTGGGATGTCCGGCGACGTGTGAGGCAGATACTAAGACATTTCCTTGCCTCATGAAACTTTTTCTTTTTACATCTTGGTCTCCTTCTTTTTCAAAAAGGCATTGTCAACCGGCTTCGAGCATTAACACACCGTGCTCCAGAAATTCGCTGATTAATCACCTGTAACAAGCATGTAATCGTTGGGAAGTCAGCAAAAAAAAACGCAATGGGTACGCAACGAAGAGGCATGCGGCCACAGATTAGACAAGGTAGAAGAGGAGCTTTGCCCCGTGCTCGCACGCGCTCACGTAGCAGAAGAAGAAGAAGACACCACGAAGAAGCGTCGTCTCTCGCAGCTCTGCAAGCTTCAAGAAGGTGCCTTCTGGCAAGTACGCATTGCCCTCATTCCTCATGCCATTTGTCTTCAGAGATTTCCACCGGCACTATTGTAAAGACTTCGAGCACTCCCCCTGCCATATGCTCGTCGATATTTCCTCGCCGCCGTCTTCCCTAGTCTAAATCATTTAATAGTTACCCTGCCTCTCTGGCGCAGTGCCCCTTGCGTCTTACTAACGAGCGTGATGACGTAGGTTCAATTTCGAGCTCCGCTAGCACACTTTTATTCAACATAACCTGAACAGCAATCGTGTGCGGAGATGTCGGTATGCCTTCAGGGTAACCGTAACCACCACCTTGACGGCGACGACCAACGCCTTGGCCACACTATTGTAAGTAGAAATTCACTGTAGGACACTGGCACCTTGTCGCTTTCTTCAAGCCAAGCTGTCTGTTTCGTGTTCTCTCGAGTTCCACCTGGAAGCGTACCCTAGCTTACCTGTGCAGTGAAAGGCAATGTTCCCCACGTAAACACTGGTCTCTTTACAATACTAGAATTCTGAGTGCCGGTGAGGATTATCGCGGGTTTGAGCCCCTTCCTTCGACAAAGGCGGCCGCTTTATTACGTCATGATGACGCCAGAGAGCAGCCGTAAGAAAAAAATGGACGTTACTTAACGGGCTCTGTTGTCAATTTCAACGCGGCTGCGGCCCATGACGTAATGAACATGACTGTAATGTTAATCGAATGTTCATGCCATGTCTGAGGACTCCTTCATTTACACCTCATCTTTGCGCGCACCCAGGCGGCCATGTCGAAGTAGCCCAGCCAGCTAAAGCACACCAAAAAAGGCCTCCAGAAGACCCGTCGGAGTACGAGCAGTGCACACGCTCCTGTGACCTCCATGGTGTAAATTCGCTGTAAATAACAGAAATGTTTTCGCTTTGTTCCGATCGAGTTTTCTTCTTCGTTTATGTGATATTTAAATATGATAAGCGATGTTTTAGGACTCCCTTCATTTGTACTTCGACATTGTATGAACGCAGGTGACCATGTCCAAGCAGACTGGCAGGCGACGCAGCAGTACAAAGATCCGCCACAAGATAGGTCGCAGCGGGAGCGACGGGAAATCCGTCACCGGCACCACCGTATCCAGCCCCGCGGGCTCCCCTATCGTCTCCAGCGTCCCAGCCGCCAACGAGGAGCCGGGAACCTATGATCAAATACCCACAGACAAGTCGTTGGCCTCCGACGCCGGTTCTATGCCGTCGCCGCCGATACCCGCTGGAGAGCAGTGTAACCAACGGAAGCTAGATGCTGGGATACCACGCGACATGCCGTTGGCCTCCGGAACCGGAGTTGCGCCATCACCGCCGATACTGGCTGGAGCGCAAGAACACCATCAGCAGCTCGGTGATGCATCGCCACTAGGATCTCCAGCGGATCTCGCAGAGGTGGCGAATGCGTCGGAAGCAGCCTCTCCACCCACGGTAACTGGGGTCCTGAGTTCCTTTGATATGCTTGTCTACACAGGGATATTCTTCATAGCGTGTCTGAGTTTATAAGTTTCCCTCGTGACAACTGCTGGCCTGTTAGCGCAAGAATATCTAGCTCAAGGTAGCATATTATGGACTGGTTTGCATCGCAGGTAGTGTAACTTCGGCACTTGGTGTGAATGTCTGGGATCGGCGAAACCGTAGTCAACCACGATTCACTATTGCGAATAAGCAAGCCGAGAAGTGGACTGCGCAGGTAGCCCCACCTGAACGATAGAGAGGGAACCGACGCAAAGATCAGCAGGCTCGCTGTGTGTGCGAGTAGACGCGCGTCGACATTTCGGTTGTCAGCCTTCGGTTTGAGCAGTTCTCTTTCGTGCAGGAGGCGGTGCCTATGCAGAACGCTGGACGTCAACTGAGTTGACGCTGTGAACTGGTGCTGTGATTGTAAAAGCTTCCTTTTGTTATTATTTTTCGAGTTTCGTACCTTGCCCTGCAAAGACATGTTTTTCTCGATATCTTGATCAAAATCTTGATCGGAACTTTGCATCAGTGGCGTAAATCACCAATCACTATGCGACGGGATAGCGTGACGTAAACCAGTTACAATTTCAATCTAGCCAAGTAATGTTTTTCCCGAGACGTCATAGCATTGTGTTCAACTCATTTTGTGCGATGAAAGTCGGTTACTTCCAGGCCAGAAAGCGTTCTCACTCTGCGTATAGCTAAACTTATGACACAATCAGAGTCCATTTTCAAAGCATGGCGAGAAGAGACCCAGGGGATACAGCTATGCAGTGGGATTAGCGAAAGGAGTGCCGTGAGGGATTTCCGTTCCCTACGGCGGTTCCCTATAGAGAAACTATAGATTCTACAGGCGCTGATCAATTATTGGCGGTGATAACTGTTTACAAAAGCTGTTTCTGTCACAAATAGTGCTCGTCTGAAAGCAGCGTAGCGTGATGGGCAAGAGCATGATAGCCGTCCAACTAGGTTAAATGGCCGAACAATAAAATTTGACGATTTGACGTCTTTACTGCGTACGGCGCTTGTTAGCTTCGGGGCTGCCTAGTTTGTCGCGTATTGGGGCTCAAGTTGCCACTAGACGTATTTCTCTTTATGTCCCTGGCTGTCTCAACTTCAGTTCCAAGAAGGGAAGTAGTCACCGAAACCGATCAAAGGGGAATGTTTTTATCTCCTTCGTAGATCTGTGTTGTTGAAGATTGGTAAGGTAATACTTTATTTCTTTTACGGTTGATTGATAATTAATTGGGAAGTCGAAGACAAAATCACATGCCGCCGGTGGGATCCCAACCCACTATCTTGGAATTCGGATACGGTGATCTATCACATTAGCCTTAATATGATCTGCTTGTATTGTCTCATCGATAGCAAGCAGTGATGATGATGATTATGGATTGTTATGGCGCAAGGGCGTCTATGGCCAAAGAGTGCCATGGCACAAGGTATTTTTCGACTAGTCAAGGTGCGGTCAAAGCCCCTTTTTCCAAGCATTTCAGCCCTTACTAGCCGAGCACTAGGCCAGGGGAAAGCTTGTACCCATTGTATAACCGGTGGGTACCCAGCGGCACTAGGGATCGAACCCCGCACCTCCCGTATATAGCAAGCAGTGTTTAAAGTTACAGAAAATGCTAAAAACGGCGCAGTGTTGGGTCATCGCCTAGTTACTTTCCCGTCAGAGGAGAGTCATCCGAAGATTCCATTCAAGTGCCGTTGTATTTTCATTACATGCAAGAAGTTTTCAGCGCGATGCCCAATATTAGAAGCCACGCATTGCTATGCGCACCCAAATCCGCGTCCGCACTTCGTAGAAGCACTCTTGATACTTAACTGCAGAGTCCCTTTGAATAACTACCCAAGAGCAGGCTTACGCTGAAAACAGTAAGGAACAGCTGTGTCTTTATACACACTCTGTAGAAGATTGCATCTGTGCGAGGGTAGGCTCTTCAGTCTATGCAGGTGATCATGGAAGATAGCTGGAAGAGAAGAGATAGGCAGAATCGATATGACGCAGGGCTACTGGTGCCACACGGCGGGACGACATTTGCAGGGAAGCAGTGCATGCCGTGTGTATGTCTACGAATATTAGAGCCCAGCTTTTAGGCGCCCTTTTCTGCGTTGAGTGACGTGCCTCGGCGCAACCGAGAGAACCAGCTCATCGGAGAATGAAAAAGAGCGAACGCACCGCACAGTGGATTATTAAAGGCGACAGCGAGAAAAACACAAGGAGGAAATCGGTAGCGATAAGGCAGCTCGCGTGGCGGTGACCCGCGGGAAAAAATGGTCAAGATTGCTCTGGACCGCTCCCGCCAGGGTGTCTCAGGTGACGGCCCAGGTCCTCCTCTCCGCACGACTTTGACGAAGCGGTGGGCGCGGACTTGCGGTTCGAGATGTGTCGAGCCCTCTCGAAAATTCGGGGGAAGGGAGCTGGGCTCCTACTCCCTTATTCGGCGCCGCCGCACGCTTCAAGAAACTTCGCGCTTGGTTTTTTCACAGCTGTATTGCGGATCGTACACATGCCTCGACAGTTTCATTAAAGTGCTGCCGCCTTCTTTGTGCTACAGCCGTCTCTCCCGTCTTCCCCAGTATGTCTGAATTAATTACTTAACGAAATTATGAAGTTCAAAGGCAGCTGTACCGGCCATTGCCCGTGGCGTTTTACCGCGACGTTTAAATGAGCATGTGCGCTATCGTTTTTCTCTCGTTTGCGACCGTTTGTTCTCGGACAGTGATCTGTGACATTTTGTGCTGAATGGTGTAGCGCAACAGGGTATTGTGTGGTATGGTGTGTCACGTGAACATCTACCCGCGCGACTGATGATCAGTCCCTCGAAATTTTCATGGAATCTGGAAGAGGAGAGGGGAGACGGTGGACAAGGCACTGAATTGCGCTGCAGAACCTGCCGAATCCCAAGCAGCGGCAGTGGGCCCCTGCCAGGGGGCGAGTTTGATGTCGTTTTCTACAAATAACATTAGCCTGAGTTGGCATATTTGCTTGCGTCACTGTCACGTGACCAAAGCTGTAATTTCATTTGCAAATGTTCCCAGTGAGGATGCTCCAGCGGAGACGCTTAGTTTTAAGCTCAGAAACGTCGGATTGCTGTGCTCTCTGCCGAAGCCTAAGCCCAAGTTCGCCACCGTTCGGCAATGCATGATCCCTCTGCAGTCGCCCATAGTTTAAATACAGCCGCAGCTGCGCTCAAAAATCGCTTTACCGAGAAACTTAATCGTCGGCCAATTTTTTTCCTTCCCCAAGCCTCACTGGCTCCAGCAACACCATGCACCAGGTCCCGAAGTGTGGAGTCCCTGGAAATAGTGATGACGGCGACAATAGAAATGGAATCACAATAGAGTTCGTATGTTATCCCAGCCGTCGCGTGATTACAATTGGAAACTTCATCGTATTCTCTCTACGGTCATATAAGCAAGGGCGATCAGTGCCGATTTCGTCTGCAGAATAGAGGAGAAACATTTCAGAAATTTTGAAATCTGTCTTTTTGTTTTTGTTCAGAAGTGTATGATGTTTTGCAAGTAAACGAGAACGGGTGTTATTAGGCACATTTACTTTCTCACTCTGAATTAAGTAAAGCATTATACTTATTTGCGCAACAACAACGACGCTGCAGAGCATTTCAAAGGATTGGAGGGGAAATTACTTGCAGTACAATCGATTCCCAGCATTGCGTTAGTCTGACTTGTTACTGCTCGGTAGTAAAGTGCTTGCTTGTGCGCATTTTCCCGTTTTGGGGTTCGAGTCGACACACAGTAGTTTTTGCGTGCGCTCTCCCTTTCGCAGTAGCTGATTTCCTACGGTCTTATCGGTTGATTGCTGTAAACCTCTCCAGGTGGTTGGCAGACTCCCACAAAGCTCAATTAGACCAACGTTTACAGAACGTAAATAGGCGACAATGCGCGGAAAACCCAGTGTAAAAATTTTGACAGGTTTTTCTTTCTTCTGGGCAACGAAAGAAGCTTTCAGAGCTTTAGCTCTGCTGGTCACCTTTTGAGTCTCCAGGTTATGCCAACTCCACGGATAGAATTCAAGATGTCGTCCTCCAACTGCTTGCCATGGTAACCGAGGTGGTTACTTAATGGAATAAGATAATAGGCGACAGCAGGTTGCCAGACCACCACAACCCTAACACAATGGCGATCCGGTACATATATCCCAGTCTGGCAGGCGTCAGAGTCGGGCCGCTTACTCCCCACATTCGTGTAAAATTTTTGGGCGAACCGTTTACCGCAGAATGTTCCGGATGGTGTCATAGGATTCAGCGCTTCGTGCATCATCAACTTACTGGTTAGAGCCTAGCTCGCGGCAAAGATTGGAACCGGCGACCTACGTGCACCGAATTCCGCGTTTACTTATCTTAATATGAATATTTCGTCTCAACTGCTTATCGCAGAGTGTTCAGGGTGGTGGCATAGAATTTCGCGTTTTGTGCGGCATAAAATTATTAGTTAAGTTAGTCTAGCTAACGTCATGGATTCTATCCGGCCACTTATGTCAAGTGTGTTAACCCTCGATATTCGATCGCTGCGTCAGCTTCGGCGATTTTTTTTACCCGGTTTTTAAGGATTCTTTTGAGGCGCTCACTTCTGTACAGCGGAATAGATTATCCTTATAATCTCATTTGAGTTCAATCAGGTATCCTTACCTTCGTCCTTCAATGCGGCTCCTCTATTTGCATGCAGGCCGCTTCCGGCAACGACGACCAGGACCACATGAAGACCAATGTCTCACCGCGCACTGCCAAGCGCAGGTCCACGGCAGCGGCGCTCCAAAGCTCTTTGAACAAACTCGAAGAAATGGCGAGTGGGACGGTGAGCGCCCTTTTTCCTTCCCTCGGTTTGACCGCGAATAAGGCCTTAAAGGCCCCTTAACGGTGGAGCCGGGGTATGCAGAAATACTTAACCACTACAGAGGACGGAAATTAAATACCCCCCACCCCACATATCGCTCACACAACAAGAGGCAGTCAGCTGGCGAAGACTGCAAGCAGGTACATTTTTCAACCTGCACACACTACACAAAATGTTCCCTACCCAGTACAGGGATGCATGTCCGTGGTGCGTGGCAACCCCCACGTTATGCCTCATCACGTGGGAATGCAAGCGTAATTTCGCATTCCATAAAGTAAATAACCCAAGTGCGGAACGATGGCAGGGTCTTCTCACCAGCAACGAGCTCGCAGCCCAACGGGCAATTGTGCAGCACGCCTGCGAGGCAGCAAGACTCAGCGGTGCCCTGGAATAGGGGCGCCGACCTTGTGAAGCGGCCAGGTCTGACGACATGATGACACCGGCCCACCGCCAATCTCTCTGAGATACAGAGCAATATAGTTTTCCATTCCATTCCATTCCTTCCCGATGTTCCATCGTGAAATAGAATGCAATGCCTTTTCTGTTATGAACGCAGACCCCACGTCATCACAGATGCGGCCAGCCAAGCAATAGACACCTTTAGCATGCCATGTACCGTGTTACCGTTACCGGTACCGGAGTACGCGTACAGTGGTCTAGAGGGCTTCAAGAACACTGTAGTAGCGGGAGCCCGCGCGCAGCCGATGCGCACGCGCATATCGCCTTGACGACCCCAGATGGCGCCAGGCACCGGGCAGCTGCACGCGCCCCTTCATCACAGGGACCAATCAGCGCGTGCGCCTGGAGTTCGGCGGTCTCCCGGTACGCCGGTAACGGTAATAATTATTATTATTACACGGTATGATCAGGGTGTGTACCTTGCATTGTTTTTGGAAGGTGGTATAATGGCTGTGTTGAGATAAGAGCGGTAATCGAGGTCCCATGGTCATTCATATTTTTCAATGAAACTTTTAGATGTGACAGGAAAATGAGTACACACAAATCTTAAGTAGGAAAAATATATCTCATGACGTGGAAAGCGCCGCTCTTTCAATTTCGGACAATCGTTAGTTATGATCCGCGCAAAAAAAAAGAAAGTTCGTGGAATTCTAATATTTTTACAGTAATTCTTTGCACACTTTGCTATTTGAAGTAATTCAATGTAATTTTCAGCTCCTGTTATATTGCAGGACAAAAATCGCAGTCATTCATGTAAAATTAATGCATTGCAGTTAGGGCTGCTTTTAGGACAGCAATAGTACTAGGGGTACCAGCCTCAGGCTAAAATTTTTTCTAAGTATCAGTCTCTCCGTTTCACTATCGCACACGAAATTTATAATTCTATACCGCTCAGAGGACTTTCAGTTAGGGTTTGAAATCATCAGAAGTTTTGAAAGTTAAAAAATCGAACTTTGATGGAGATTTCAAACAAAACAACATGGCCTATTTTCTTTAAAAGTTCCCTCAAAGACCCTTAGTGCCTAAAGATTAATAAAAAGTGTTGCAAAATATTGGTGCCTACTATAATAGACGGTCTTAATGCAAACGATATTTCTTCCAGTTATCATAAATACATTATGCCCGTTAAAAAGAGTAATGGCCAGTAATTGGACCGAGAACTGGGTTGAAGAGACGGTATGTTGTTTAAAATACTGGGATGTCGGTAGCGGCGCTGGGTGGCCGGGCTGGTTGCTGAAAGTGTTCTCTGATGCGCGAGGCAGATCTTCAGCGCCGCTGGCTACGCCAGCGCCGCTACAGATGTCCCCCCCTAGCGCGATGCGCGCTAAAGGAAAAAAAACGAAGGGAGTTATGTACAAGGCCCGTGGAGGGCCTGGAGATATGGGTGACCACATAATGTCCAGAGAGAAGCGAAGGTAGAAATTCCGAGTGGGGGCGCCGGCGTTGGGTTCAGGCCTCAGGAGGGCGGACAAGGAAGCCTGAAGGGCGGTGGCCGAGGAAGGGCCACGGGGCAGTAGGACACAGAGTTACGGAGGCCAAATGACATGCGGAGGTATTCGAAGAGGCCGAATGGTGTGCTGATTGCAGTTTTGGGTACGTCCGATGGTTAATAATAATAATTGGTTTTGGGGGGGAGGGAAGGGCGCAGTATCTGTCTCATATATCGTTGGACACCTGAACCGCGCCGTAATGGAAGGGTAAAGGAGGGAGTGAAAGAAGAAAGGAAGAGAGAGGTGCCGTAGTGGAGGGCTCCGTAATAATTTCGACCACCTGGGGATCTTTAACGTGCGCTGACATCAACAGCTATTTTTGGTAGGCCTTGACGAGATCAAGTTTAGAGTTAATTATAGCGCCATGCAGCGCGGCGGTAAAGTCCGCGATGTGAGGCAGGGAATCACGGTCGGGAACGGTGGCGTTGTTGAGGGCCCGGTAATCACCACAGGGACGCCAGTCCCCTGAGGATTTTTTCAGTACCATGTGGATAGGGGATGCCCATGGGCTAGATGAAGGTGGGATAATGCCGAGCTCCAGCATGTATTAGAACTCGTTGCGGGCGATCTGTAAACGGTCTGGAGCAAGGCGACGGGCTCGAGCGTGGGTGGGTGTGCCAGTGGTCACAATGTGATGCGCGACCTGGTCTTGATGGGCAGTAAGAAATTGGATGGACGGAGCCGAGATGGGTATTCATCCAGGAGGGTTTCGTAGGCCGATTGATGTGGGCTGAATATACTGGCAAGCGGTTCTCGACGACGGAGGCCCTGAACAGAGAGTGTCGTCGTGTCGTCTACGAAACACTTGGTATGCATGTTGACCAGCAGATTGTAGTGGCGCAAAAACTCAGCTCCGAGGATGGGGTAACGTACGTCCGCGACGAGGAAAACCCGGCGGAACACACGTCGGAAGCCCAAATTGAGTGTGAGAGCACGTTCGCAATACGTAGCGATGGGGGTGAGGTTGACGGCTTGTAGCGATCGTCCGGTGCGGCGAGAAGGTGCGGATGTAATGCTCCAGGGATGACGCTCACCTCAGCTCCAGTGTCGACTAGAAAACGGAGGGCCGAGATCTGGCCGCGAATGAAGAATAAGCGGCTGTTTTCCGGGGTGACACCACTTGCCGCCTCTAGTGGTGTCGTCGGAAGTTTCCCTGGAAGCGACTGGTAGGGGTACACCGATGCGCTGCTTCACCAAAGGTGCTGTCATACCAGCACTCGCTGTCTTGAAGAGGTGGGGTAGCACTACGTCGGGAAGAAGAGGCCCTACGACGGGAAAGCGAAAGAGAGCGGGAGGTCGACAGTGCGGCGATTTTGTCGGAGAGACGTGTAATCTGTGCTTGGAAGTCGTCACGGAGGCTCTGAAGGTCCACGTGGGAGGGAAGAGATAATGGCGGGGTGGGAGTCAGGGATACTGCGCCGAGATAAAATGTGGAGCAAGAAACGTCCATGACGGAATCCGCCAGCTCAGCGAGCTCCTCCAAAGACAACCCCTGGGCGGGCACAAGCACCAGGCGGACCGACGACGGCAAACGCTGAAGGAAAAACTGAAGGTGGCAGCCTTGTGGCCCAGGAGCTGCTGGAGCCGCCGCAACAGTTGTGTTGGTTTGTGGTCCCCCAGTTCTTCGGAGGAGATAAGCTGCTGCAGGCGGCGATGTTCCGAAAAAGCTGCTCGCTTGATGAGCTCTGCACCAAAGTGCCAAACGGGGCTGAGGCGGGTGGATTTATGAGGATGTCGCGGACTTCGGTGGCAATCTCAGGTGGTAGAAACGTAGCGACGTGATGAAACTTCTGCGCTTGGCTGGTGATGCGGCCAATAGTGAACTGGCTGTTGACCTGAGTGAGCCAGAGTTGAGGATCGGCCGGCGAGAACTGGGGAAGGCAAAGGGACAGCGCAGAGACTGCACTGGAGGGTCCGTCACCGGGCATGGGGCGGAGGCGTTGTCGTCGGCGTTGGCCATGGTGACGCGGGCGTTCGAGCGGACGTCCGGAGTCACCAGTATGTGGTGGGAAGTCCACATTTATTGAAATCCCGAAAGCCGCGGCGGTGAGTCGGCAGAGCGGGCTGTTGACGTTGCTGGCTTGCCGGGCTGGTTGCTGAGAGCGTTCCCTGATGCGCGAGGCAGATCTTCTTCAGCGCCGCTGGCGATGCCAGCGCCGCTACATTTTCTCAGCATTTACCTCATAAGTTTGCTTTCTAGCCCAGATTTATTTGCGTTCAACGCTAATATAAGACCTCTATTTTGCACGATCTCTCCAGGTATTGCTAATGGCAGCGTAAAAAAACATTTTGTCCTTTCTAATTTCAATGGTCAAAAGTTACGTGTTTTATTGTTTAGTAATTGTAAGTTTTGCTCAGTTCGTACATTTTCTTTTATTTAACCACCTTAACCTCCGAAGCACCCGCTGCGCAGGCTTTGCGGTTGGTGCGCTTAACTGCTGAGCCATAGCACCCGGGTACTGGTTAGCAACGCAGGCCCTGACGCCTAGTTCATGCTGATATACATTACGCTGATAAGTCAGGCACCACGGCCTCATGAATGGAAATATAAACGCTAAAGCGGCGGTGTCCACTGCGACGTCAGTGCACGTTAAAGATGCCCGGGTGCTACAAGCTATTCCGGAGCCCTCCACAGCGGCAACTCTTTGTCTTTCTTCATTCACTCGTACCTTCATCATTTTCCTGACGGCGTGGTTAAAACGTCCACACAGAAGCGAGACTGCCTCTGCTGGGTAGACAGTGGCGAAACCGCTGAGCGCTGGGATAAGTGCTAACGCAGTCAAAAGTCACAGCAACGCTAAGGCAACCCCTCGGCTTACATTTGGCGATGCCATTCGACCTTAAATTCGTCATAATTTGTCAAAATCCTTGATGGTGCGAGCAGAGCGCGTTTCGGACTTCCGGTTTTCAATTTCCGATGTCTGCAGAGGTCATTATCCTTCGTATAGTAAAATAACATTCCATGTCTCACTTTCCCAGCAAACTTCCTCCTCGCCTCCAGGGAATGAATGGGTTCTCGTCAATCGGTTGTTGAGCCCGAGGGCGCGAGTTCAATCTTAGCCACTGCAACCTTGCATGGGTGGGTGCTTAAGGCAAGACACCAGTGCCCAGTACCCTCAGCGGACGTTTGAAAAACGAGAGGGTTGAAATTGCTCTGGAGCCGGCTTCCGTCACCATGAACGGTACGGACTCAATGGATGAGGCGACCACCGCTCTGGCCGCGTCCACCTTCAATGTTCCAGGCGTCATATTGAAAGACTCTCAGGCGACCTGCAGAAATATTCACAAATGTGTGATCTCAACCAAGCTTGTTCGAGAGCAACGAGAACCCCTCTGGCATCTTCGTCGTCTGGACCCTGGACCACAAGTGTCTGACGATAAACGCTTCGGATGATTCGACTTTACATCCCCACCATCAGCATAGCAGAACGAAAACGTTCTCCATGGTTTAATGTTACACTAAAGCGTTTAAATAATAAGAAAAAGCGCATTTTTCGTTCTGCCAAGTTATCTAACACCAAATGTGCCTGGAACAAGTACCACACCACTGCCAAGCAATATTCCGATCTCGCTACCCAAACTAAACTCCGGTTTTTTTCCACTACCCTCCCTGAAACGTTACAAAGCAACACTAAGCGCTTCTGGAAAACAATCATCCCCGACATTGATAATATTTCTCTCATTGAGAGCACTGGCTCACCAGTCGGCGTATCCGACGTACCCCATGCCTTGAACCATGCATTCTCTTCAGTTTTTACTAATGAAACAACTCGTGATGTAGTCGAGAGTTGGACGAAAACTCGTCTGGTCGGGGATAATCATAATAAAACTTAAAGGGAGGACGCCGCCAAAAGTAAAAAACAAAAAAACAACAAAATGACGTTTCGGCTCCCGTTCGGGAGCCTTTTTCACAATGCGAAGGATCAGAAAGTGCATCAAGATTAAATACGTTTGAAAAGAGGGCGCAGGGAGCGTGCGGATACAGGAGTTAGATTTCCAGTGTTGCGATTGAGGGTGCGATTAGACGTTTGAATGAATAATGATTCGAGGTGAAGGCGACGGTACAGATTCTTTTCAGTTGCCAGCACGTGTGCCCTACCGCAGTCAATATCGTGGCCAGTTGATACGGAGTGTTCGGTGATAGCATTAGAGTTCACTTTTTTGTTTTTGACATCATTGCAATGTTTTTTTGGGCGTCTTTTAAAATCACCAGCCTCGCCGATGTAGACGCTGTCACAATCAGAACACGGGACGGTGTAAACAACGCATGTGTAATTTTATTTGGGGAGAACGTCTTTGACGTTAACCAGGAGGAGGAGGAGGAGGAAAACTTTTATTTCTATTTACAGTGAGAGGTCGATGGGGCGAGCCGGAAGGGCCCGTCCCTTACAAACACTAGGAGGGAGCCCTAGTCCGGGATCCCTGTAGCTTCCGCAGCGGCTCGGGCTCTAGCTACCAATGCCTGTTGGGCATGGAGTTCGGAGCAGCCGCGCAGGGCAGCTTCCCAGGCCTCTCGAGTGGGGTGGAGGTGGGGTGGGTAGGCAGGATTGGAAGGGCATGCCCACACCATGTGGTAGGTGTCCGAAAACTCCTCCTCACAGTGTGGGCACGCGCCCGAGAAAGAAGAATTGAAGTGCTTAAGTACTGCCGGGCACAGTACAGTATTGGTATAGAGGCGGAGAAGCCAGCGCTCCTCCACCCTGGTGAGGCCTTTACAGGGAGGGGGATAGAGATCATGAAAATTTTGATAAAGAGAGGTGATCTCTTTAAAGGTGATGGCCGGATTGAAATTGAATTCCGGATCAGGCTGCGGATGAGGCGACGCCCGGTGAGTAAGCGCGCGGGCGGCAGCGTCGGCTGCCTCGTTCCCCTCAAGACCCGCATGAGCCGGAGCCCACACGATGGTACGATGGGTCGGAAACCCTGTGTAATCGCATGCGTGGAGAATTTTGAAAGCACGGTCTGGAATGTACCCTTGCTCAATATTGCGGCAGGCGCCCCTGGAGTCCGTAATAATGACTCGGGACTCTGGATCTGCGGCGGCCAGTGCAATGGCGATCTCTTCCGCAAATGTAATGTTTGGGGCACGGAAAGTAAGGCCCTGAACTGTAGTGTTTTGGTGGATGACCGCCGCCGTGTACCAACCCCCATGGTGTGGGCCGGCCGCATCCACATAGAAGACACCTGGCTTGTGGCCATATTGTTGAGAAATAGCCTCCGCCCGCGCGAGACGGCGACCATCATGGGTGTCTGCAGTCATGTTCTTCGGAAGGGGTCGCACCTGGAGTGCAAAGCGCCAGGCTTCAGGGATGTGGACCCGTTCTTCTGTATGTGTTGCGTAGGAAATGTGTAAGCGGGTTAGAAGGCGGCTCCCCGCAGGTGTTTTGCTTAGGCGCAAGTATTGATTGTTAAGATGAGCTTCTCGTAACTCCCCAAAGGTGTTGGTCATCCCCAGACCGAGGAGACGCTTGTTGGACGTCGTTATGGGGAGGTCGAGCGCTCTCTTATAAATCTTGCGGAGAACTACCTCTAAGGCATTCTCATCGCATTTGCGTAGGTGGAGGTAGGGAGCCGAATATAAAATCCGGCTGGTCACGAATGCATTGGCCAGCCGCAGGGCATCTTTGCATCGTAGTCCCCCCCTTTTATTGGACACCCGGCGGAGCATCCGACCCACCTGGTCCCCCACCTTACGTAACTTGTTTAGGGTAGTGTCTATCTTGCGCCTATGATGAATGAAAAGCCCCAGTACACGGATCTCCGCGTGTTCAGGTATCGGTCCGCTAAGTAGGGAAAGGGCAATTTTGGTTGTGCACTTTGAGTTGGGGCGTATGTGCACAAATTCAGATTTGCTCGGGGAGCATTCAAGACCACAGCGACGAGCGTATTCGTCCACTATAGCTGCCGCTTGTTGCAGGTTGGTCTCGATGTCTCCAACCGATTGTTGTGTTGCCCAGAGGGTGGTGTCGTCCGCATACAGAGCGTGCTGCACACCGGCGACCTCTGCCAGCTGGGTAGGGAGCTTCATCATGGCCAGATTAAATAGTAATGGCGAGAGGACAGCTCCCTGTGGGGTCCCTCGTGTACCAAGTTGATATGGGCCATATTCTGTGTCTTGTAGCCGGATATAGGATTGGCGATCTGTAAGGAATTGTTTGATATAATTGAAAGTATTGCGCCCACAATGTGTTTGCGACAAGTGGGATAGGATGATCTCGTGGGTCACATTGTCGAAAGCCCCCCGCAGGTCAAGTGCGACGACTACTTTATCATTGCTGGGGTGCTCGACGGGGTCGAGAATCTCCTTGTGAAGTTGCAACAGGACATCTTGTGCGGACCGGTGTGGGCGGAAACCGTACATGGTGTCTGCGAAAATGTTTTGTTGTTCCAGGAAAGCCGACAATCTGTCGCGGACCATAGTCTCCATCAGCTTCCCCACACACGAAGTGAGGGAGATGGGCCGGAGGTTTTCGGTGTTAATGGCTTTACCTGGCTTGGGAATGAAAGTTACTAGTGCCGTTTTCCAATCTATGGGGAGAGGTGTGCTTCCAATCCAGATAGTGTTGAAGTAATCGAGGAGAGTTTCGTAGGCGGGATCTGGGAGGTTGGCAATAAGCTTCACCGTCACCTTGTCCCGGCCTGGTGCTGTACCTCGCTTCATTTTAGCCAGGGCTGCTTTTAGGTCATGGAGCTGGAACGGTTGATCCAAATCCACGCATGCCGTAGTTTCCTTGTGGGGACATGGGCAACGTGAACTTGGAATGTGCGCAGAATACGCGCCAAGGCTTCGCTTATTCCGGGTGTGTAAGGAACAGCTGCACGTTTTAGAGGGGACAACACGGGAGTTTCATGTGTCGGGCAAGATAACTGCTTTTCAACGGATGCCACAAAAGCAGCTGGGTACTCACTGCGCGCGAGTTCTTGCCGTACAATACCAAAGTCGACTGCCCGATCTTCAGGAAAACTGCATATGCGTTCTGCGCGTTTGAACAAGGTTGTGGCAACAGATTTCTTCTGATTGGCCGGGTGCACAGATTTGAAGTTAAGGTATCTTCCGGTGTGGGTGGGTTTCCTGTAAACGCTGAATGATAGCTTTCCACTGTTTCGTTTTACCAATACGTCCAGGAAGGGCAACGCGCCATTCATTTCTTCTTCGACGGTGAAATCAATCGCTTCTTCAATGGAATTTAAATGGGACGAAAAGGCCAGCAAACTCGTGATGTCCCCGATTCCACGCCTTTGCCGCAACCACCAATAGATGGCAGCACCTTCAACGCACATGGTATTGTTAATATTATCCATTCGCTAAAATTTTCAGCTTCCTGCGGTATCTATGGAATTAATTCCAAAGTCTTAAAGAATACTAAAAATGTTTGCAGTCGTACTCTTTCCCTCATTTTTCAACAGTGGCTTGATACAGGCTCCGTTCAACAAGAGTGGCGAATTGGGAAGGTGATTCCAGTTTTTAAGAAAGGTGACAGATCATCCCCAGGTAAATATCGACCCATTTCGCTTTCCAATGTATGCTCTAAGATCATGGAACACGTCATTTACTCTAATGTGGCCACATTTCTAACATCGGTCAACTTTTTTAATCCAAACCAACACGGATTCCGGAAAGACCACTTATGTGAAACACAATTAGCGTTGTTCCTGCATGACATTCATTCCTATCTTGATTGCAATATCCCAACTGATTCGCTATTTCTAGATTTCGATGAAGCTTTCGATAAAGTGCCCCATTCCCGCCTTGAGCATTAAATGTCTCTTTTAAACATTCATTCTAGTGTCTTGAACTGAATTCGAAGCTTTTTAACTGACCGCATGCAATTTGTTTCCGCTAATGGCTTCTCATCATCTTACTCACACGTTCTTTCAGGAGTACCCCAAGGCACAGTTCTTGCCCTCTTGCTCTTTCTAATATACATTAACGAGTTGCCTTCCACAGTAACATCTAGCATCCGCCTTTTCGCGGATGATTGCGTACACTACCGCCCCATAACTAACGCCGAGGATGCTTACATCCTCCGAATTGACCCGGATAACATACAGCAGTGGTGCACTACGTGGCTAATGTCACTAAATACTACAAAGACTGTGCAAATTTCTTTTCACCGCCGCCAAAATTATACTCCGCCTACTTATAAAATTAAAGATGCTGCCATTATTTTCGATAACTCTTTTAATTATCTTGGTATTAACCTTGCTAGTGACTTATCATGGTCTTGCCACATTAACCACATAATAAACTGGGCTAGGCTGCAGCGGCACCGGCGTCATGTTAAATCGATGCTTGTTCTTCATGCAGTTCATCGCTTGTTTTGCTGACCACGGCCCTTGCGGAATCGTCTCGTCTGGCCTGACTTCTTCGCTTCTGGATGGGCACGTGGATACCACCGTGTGCTTACCCTTGGACTTGCCAGCTGATACCCCGTGTGATGGCTTCGGGTTTCCCGCTTTCTTCCAATATCTGCAAGCCAGTCATCTCGCCAACTTCTCGTTAGATCAGCCAATCTCGCTGCACTGCTGGTCTATGACGTCACCTGCCAAGGATATAAAGGCCATGTGCGCGGATCGGCTCTTCAGTGGGCTAGGCTGCAGCGGCACCGGCGTCATGTTAAATCGATGCTTGTTCTTCATGCAGTTCATCGCTTGTTTTGCTGACCACGGCCCTTGCGGAATCGTCTCGTCTGGCCTGACTTCTTCGCTTCTGGATGGGCACGTGGATACCACCGTGTGCTTACCCTTGGACTTGCCAGCTGATACCCCGTGTGATGGCTTCGGGTTTCCCGCTTTCTTCCAATATCTGCAAGCCAGTCATCTCGCCAACTTCTCGTTAGATCAGCCAATCTCGCTGCACTGCTGGTCTATGACGTCACCTGCCAAGGATATAAAGGCCATGTGCGCGGATCGGCTCTTCAGTGGGCTAGGCTGCAGCGGCACCGGCGTCATGTTAAATCGATGCTTGTTCTTCATGCAGGTATGTTACTATTCTGACGCTGAGTGCGTCCGGTCTGATGATCGATACTTGCTGCTGTACCCTTGCCCACGTACTCTTGTGTCCTGCTGCGTACACGCGTTTTATTGCGCAAGTCATCTCCTCCTGAGTGGTGACGTGGAACTCAATCCAGGCCCCCCATCAAAGTCAGCGAACTCCAGTAAAAGCAATGCATCTGGTACCAAACCTTTAACCCGGTCTGTGAGTGGTTCCAGTCTCACTCTCGGGGAGGCTGACAATGCGAGTTCTTCCGCTGTAAATCTTGACAGCGAAATCTCTTCGAATCCTTCGGTGTCTGACATGTTTTCTAGAATACTAGCAGGGCAGAATCAGTTGGCCCGTGACATCGCCGACATTAAGCAATCTTTTGCTAGTCGCTTCGATGCTTTGGAGTCACGCGTGGCTGCCTTAGAGTCTTTGCCCCCGCCCGAAAATTCCAATCTAATTTCTGATTTACACGCTGAAATTAACTCTTTAAATTCCAGAGTAACACAGCTGGTGCAAAAGAATGATGACCTTGAAAACCGCTCTCGAAGAAATAACATTATAATACATGGCGTTTCAGAAGACCCGAATGAAACCGCTGCCACATTGTTGGATAGCATCTCATCTGTATTTACTGATAAATTGAAGATTAGCTGTCCCAGTATTGAGCGCTTCCACAGGCTCGGTGCAGCTCGCAGAGGTTATACTCGTCCAGTTATCCTAAATCTTTCTAGCTTCAACGACAGAAGTGTGGTTTTTAAAAACGTCTCTAAACTCAAGGGCTCTGCCTTCTTCATTACAGAAGATTTTTCTGCAAGGGTTAGGTCCATTCGGAAAAAAATATGGGACGCATCAGTGTCTTTTCGTGACAACGGTTCTATCGTGAGGTTAAGTTTCGATCATGCCTTCATTGACAAGGTTCGTTACAATTGGGATGAAAGTTCTAGCTCGTTGGTAAAAGCATACAATGATCCTGCTTGTTCTGCGCCTGTGTCCTTGACGGCCGCATCATCGACACCCTGACTTAGCTCCGGCCGTCCTGATAAGCTAGTTGTTCTAAATATTAACGCTCGCAGCATTGTTAAAAAACTTCCAGATTTACTGTCCCTTATTTCTGTTCACTCCCCCCATATTATTGGCATAACGGAGACTTGGCTGCATAGTGGAATTTATGACTCCGAATTCACCCCACCAGGTTTTGTTACTGTGCGCTTAGACAGAAGTTGCAGTATCGGCGGCGGTGTGGCATTGCTTATCAGATCGGATTTACGATTCTCAGTTTTGCCTTCTCCCCCTGATACAGAATCCTTGTGGTGCAAAGTTTATCTAAACAATTATAGTATTCTAATCAGTGTTATTTATCGTCCACCTGGTTCTTCCGTTGATGTCCTTCACGCTGTCGCAAATTTCATGACCAAGATCAACATTACTTCATCAAGATTTATCTGTTTGGGAGACTTCAACACTCCTGGCATCCACTGGCCATCGTTGTCTGCATTTGGTCGTGACATTACAATTTGTAAAGAACTAATAAACATTTCCTTATTGTTTGGACTAACTCAGGTTGTTTCTAGTGCTACTAGGCTGAATTCCATCCTCGACTTAGTTTTTCTAAACTCTACTTTGGCCCAAAATGACTTCTCTTGTGAAGTAATTGATGGGCTCTCAGATCATAAAGGCGTGTTAGTTTCACTCTCTTGTCCAGTCTCCAAATCACCCTATTTGTTTACTACTTTTCCTGACTTCACTCGTGCTGACGACCATTCCATTATTGAGGTTTTAGCTGATCGTTTCGATACATTCTCTGCTTTCTCAGCAAGCCACGACGTAAATTTTCTTACTAATTACTTTGAATGTCTTGTCAAGGATTGTGTCCAACGCTTTGTTCCTATTAAAACTAAGAAAAGAAATTCTAATGTTCCTTGGATGACTCGAGACATTTTGCATTTATCTCGTCGCCTTCGTAGGCTAAGGCGTTCGAGAAGAAGCAACGATCCCATAACCTTAGACAGATTTCACAAGGCAAAAAAAGAACTTAATCTTAAGTTGCGCATGGCCAAGGATTTCTTTTTTCGTGTCCACCTGCGCGATCTGTTAAGAACTAACCCCCGAAAATTTTGGTCATCCATCTTACCTCGTGACACTTCATCCACTTCGTTCAGATTAGATAATGACGTCATCAGTGAGCCTGCTGTAATATCTGATGCTTTCAACAAATATTTTAACTCGGTGTTCGTTCCGGATAACAACGTCATTCCGCCACTCACTAATATAATTTCTTCTCCAGCAATCAGTGATACTGTCATAAACACTGATGGCATCCTAAATCTTGTTTTAAACCTCGACGTTAAGAAATGTACCGGCCCGGATGGAATACATAATGCGTTCCTGGTTCGTTACTCCATGTGGTCATCGAAATATCTGACCATCATATTCAACAAGTCCTTATCATCCGCTACAGTTCCTTCTTCTTGGAAATTAGCCAAAGTGCTCCCTCTTTTCAAATCTGGTGATAGACAGTGCTTGTCGAACTACAGACCGATTTCATTGACATCACAGTCATGCAAAATGTTGGAACACATCATTCATAAACACATCATGCTTTTTCTTGAATCCAATAATTTGCTATCTAACTTTCAGCATGGGTTTAGGCGCGGTTTTAGTACGGTAACACAATTAACAGAATTTGCTCATGATATATTACATAACCTCGATGTCGGTAACCAAGTTGATGCCATTTTTATAGACTTCTCGAAAGCATTCGATACTGTTCTACATTCCAAGCTTCTTGCTAAACTAAATGCTATACTAAACAATCCTCACTTGGTTGATTGGATTTCTAGCTTTCTCTCATCTCGTTCCCAGTTCGTATCCTATAATTCTTCTCATTCTACTGCTGTTGATGTAACGTCAGGTGTGCCTCAAGGCTCCGTCCTTGGACCACTACTCTTTTTAATATATATCAATGACTTGCCGCATAACATTTCTTCTAACATTCGTCTTTACGCTGATGACTGCGTTTTATACGAAGTAATTAATGGCCCTAATGATCATCGCCACCTCCAAGAGTCATTTGCTATGTTTTGTAGTTGGTGTAGTACCTGGCAAATGAGAATTAATTTCGACAAAACCGTCCTCATGTCTTTTTGTAACAAATCTTCCGTTTCCCATTTTAGTTACTCTTTCAATGGCCGTGTGGTGGATAGGGTCTCGCAGTACAAATATCTTGGTGTCATATTCACGCATAACATGTCTTGGTCTAAACACATTGATTACGTATGTAATAAAGCACTAAAAAAACTAGGTTATCTACGACGCACGCTACCCAATTCACCAAAAGACACAAAGCTACTGTTGTATAAATCTCTAATCCGCCCTGTTCTTGATTACGCAGCTGTAGTGTGGAACCCGTACAAGCAATTCGAAATTAACATGTTAGAAGCAGTCCAGAAGAAAGCTGTGCGTTTTATATGTCATCGTTATGATCGCGATTTCTCACCCTCTTCTACACTTCTCTCATTGAATTTAACCACGCTGTCTGTCCGTCGCCACACTGAATCATTAAAATTCTTACATTGTGTCGTCAATTCCTCAGTAAGGCTGTCAGCTAACCACTACATTAACTTTGCGCCATTATCATCTACAAGAAGTCATCACGAGCTTAATTTGATACCGTATTTTGCGCATGCTAATTTGTTCAAATTCAGTTTTTTTCCCCGCTCAATAGAAGCCTGGAATTCTCTACCCGGGTCCATTCGTTCTTGTCCATTTCAAAACTTTGTAACTGCCGTTGAAGACGCATAATAGCTGTGTATTCTTACCCTGTCGTTAACAGTTTCCTTTCTTGTTTGATATTTCATTTGTGATTTTAACTTTTTGTAGTGCTTACTTTGTACATTTTGCTGCATTTTGTTTCCTTGCATTTTTTGTGTGTTTTCCCACTCCTGCCATAGCGCATAATTGCGCTGCAGTATGTATAAATAAATAAATAAAATAAATCTAATCGAGCTATTGAGTATCTCCGGCGTAACCTGCGCATGACACCTTCTTTAAAATTAATAGCTTTTAAAACATTTGTGCGACCTAAACTTGAATACGCTTGCGCAATATTTGACCCCCATCTCTCTAACCTTACCTCAGCCCTTGAATCTGTTCAGAATCGGGCCACTCGCTTTATCCTTTCCAACTACTCGCGATACTCTAGCATATCCGCCTTGAAGTTCCAACTAAAACTTCCTTTTGTCGCTTCCCGTCACCAAATTTCACGTCTCTGCCTTTATCACAGGTTTTTCCATAGTTCACCCGTGACAGCAAGCTCATTCTACCCGTACGTCGAACACCCCGCACAGGCCATACAAACAGCGTCATCCCGCATCGTGCCCGCACTACTACTTTTCAGAAATCTTTTTTTTTTTCACACAGCTCGCGACTGGAATGACCTTCCCTCCGACTTAGCACTAATCTCTGATCAAGCCCATTTCAAGACTGCCATCGAGGAAGCCACGTCATCGTCTTGATTCCCATGTAACATTCAATGTTAACCGCTGTTCTTGCGCCCACTCCTCATTTAATGTGCCGTCAAGCACCCTTGAGGGTCACATAAATAAATAAATAAATAAATAAATAAATAAATAAATAAATAAATAAATAAATAAATAAATAAATAAATAAATGATGCTAGGGTCCGGGAACACGTTCTTCGTGCATCACCGCCGGGCGCGTCGTGTTAATGAACGGCGTTCTCAGAAATAACTCGGACATTCTACAGCACCTCTGGGTTAACAGGATGTGTCTACTCTTCCCCTTTCCCCAGGCTGAGGAGGAAAAATGGAGTCATATCCAGGACATACAGAACAACTTCTTAATCCAAGCAATTATGCTCAAAAGGATGCACCCCACGTGCTACGAATTCAGCTGCAAGCACTTTAATGTGCCCAACACCCTGCGCTAACCACTGTGGGAGTGTGTCGGACATGAGGTACGACGTTCCCAAGCATCAACCATCCGAAGAGCAGTAGGAGTTCGGGCTGACCAGTCCCGGCCCTGACGTCTAGCTCACACTGGTGCACATTCCGCGGCTAACAGCCAGGGCCCACGGTTTGCTGAACTGAAGACACCGCCCACCTCAGGCGGAGACTATTGCCGGCTCATTTGGGCCATAAAGGTTACTAGTACTATTTCCACAATGTTGCCGCTTTCTATCGTTCCTTCAAAACATCCATCCATTATTCAGGGCAAGTTGAGGTGTCCACCGAGACGTGCCACAGGTACTGCGCGATTCATTATCTGAAAACCAATTGTTTTGACTATTCTGTCCAGTTTATTACCGCATTTGTTGCACTAATGCCGTAGGCAGATCACCAAATTAATGCCTTAGTCATTTATAGTGTTTTTTTTCCTTGCAGGCAAGATCGCCAATGTCTACGATCATAGGACGGACATTTGCCAACAATAAGAGGACAACCCTGACCATTGTCGCTGGTGCCGCGGTCTTCGCTATCGTCTCTTTCTTAATCTTCTTGGCCGTGTCAAGATTATTATCGAACACCAGCGAATTCTGTCTCACCGAAGACTGCGTTCGGCACACGACGCTGCTCACCCAGTACCTGGACTCGACTCGTGATCCTTGCAATAACTTTAGAGACTACGTATGCTCCGCATGGCACTCTTCATCAGACTACAGTGAGCAGGTCACGTCAGTTATGGACAGCCTGCGGTTTTCCTGGTACAAGGACTTCAGGGACATCCTGATGCAAGGATCCCTCAAGATCCCTGCCGGAAGAAAACCGCTGGCCATGTATGACATGTGTATAAGTGGCTACAAGTCGGGCGCTTCCCAGCTAACCCCGTTCTTAGACTTCCTCAAGAGGGGTGACCTAACCTGGCCGGAGCCCCCCAAGGTGCTCTTTGAGCCGCTTTCCCTGACTGTCTACCTCGCTTACAGATGGCAGTCGCCGTTCTGGATATCAGTCAGCGTCCTGGAGCCTACATCGTCGGGAAGGCGCCGCATACTAGTGAGTCCAGGGTTGTACCTGCCCATCGTGCGGAAGCAGCACCGAAGCGCCAGACTCACCTACGTAAAATACTGGGAGCTGTTTCTTGTTCATCTCTATCCAGACGCCACCACTCGACCTCCCATTAACGTTACTGACGTCGAAAATGTACGGGACGTGGAGAGAGACATCCTTGAATCCCTTTCCTCGGTTATAAGCTCGGAGAAAATGCAGCCTGCGTTGTTCCCGTTCGGCGAACTCAGGAATCATGTACCAATCGCCTCGGTTAGTGACTGGGTGGAGGCTTTCCAGCTCGGGCTCTCTATTGAGCCTGACCTTACTCTTCAGGACTATCTTGTTGTCAGCGACATGGCGCTCATCAGAACATTAGCCGAGATTTTGGTAAAGTACACCGCAAGGCAGCTGAACAAACACCTAATTTGGCTTTTGGTGCAGTACCATTCCCCCCTCGCAGGCTACGAGTTCCTCAAGATCCACTACGGCAGCGAGAGGAAAGCGGCAAAGTACCTGTTAGCTTACTGCGCACACCGTGTAGAACTCTCGTATAAGGCCCTGGTTCTCGCCCTGGGCTTTTACTCGCTCTTCACGGCTCAAGACATCAGAACCATCGACACCGGTTTCGATACCCTTGTCACAGAGGCCGTGAAAAAGATCGACAGTTGCAAGTGGATGGACAAGGAAAGCAAGGTTCGCGCGACCAGAAAGCTGACCGCGGTGAAGAAGGCGCTTTGGCCGCCGGCGCCTGCCGTCGACAAGGATGAACTTGAGAGAGTCCATGCCAAGTTCCCGGAAAAGGCGGATACTTTCTTCCGGTACTGGGCCTTGGCCAGTATTGCCGCAATGAGAGCTAACTGGACCCGCGAGTATCTAGAAGCCTTACGACGGCGATGGAACAACTTGCCGGACTATGTCGGCTATGATTACGTCCTAAACAGCGTGGAACTGGCAATTGCGGTCGCCACGCCGCCTGCGTACTACAGGAATGGCACAAAAGCCATGCTGTACGGTGGGCTCCTTTTCCTCATGGCGATGCAGCTGGTGCGTGCCATAGACACCGAAGGTGTGAGGTGGACACGAAATGGAATTGCGATCGATACCATCTTGACAGAGTCGACGCATACCATGTACCTCGAGAAGGCTAACTGCAACATTGGCGCGGGAAACAGGAGCGTCTTTCCGGAGATACCCGCCCTAGATATCACGTATTCTGCCCTCATGACCTCGCATCTTCTTGAAGAGACCGAAGCTTTGCCTCTGAGCCAAGACCTGCCAGCCGACAAGGTCTTCTTCATGACGGTGTGCTATCTAACATGTGCCAAGTCGTCTGGCCAGTACCCACTTGCGGCGGACTGCAACAAGTTGGTACAGAGCTCTGAATATTTCGCTGAAGCTTTCAAATGCCCGAAAGGATCCAAAATGAATCCGGAGAAGAAATGTTCTTTTTTTACATGATGTGTCCTGGACACTGGGCAGTATATATAGCAGGTGATCGGGTCACTACACAAAGGTACCTAATATTTCTGTGAATGTTGATGTGATTTCCCTGTTGTGGCGACATGTACGCAAGGATCTTTCCTTGTTGCAAACCATTTAGCATGAACATCCTCATAAATACTTTAGGAATCTCTTTAGCATTGGGTTTAGATACGTAGTAGTTAGATTATTTGCTTTTTTCTTTAAAGTTTTGCTTAGTTTTTGTGTGACTCTAGAATCACCCTGGTAACGTTTACACCTGGAACGTAAGGAATTCATCCACGTCTGTGATATAACACTTGATATAACAAAGCATTGATTTATATATCAGATTTCATTCCTTTTGTTTATGACGTAAAAATAATTGTGACGCCCAATCTTGCTTTTACTTTCTACTGAATTTCAGGCGCGGTTTCAGTGTGACTACACAACTCGCGTTGTGCCAAGGAATTAATAGATCTTGTAAATTCCAGTACCCGCTATTTTCGCTTGTCTTTCATTTACATCTAGAGTGGTGAACTGGAAACGAACTGGACTCTACAACTCGAATTTTAATTGCCCACAAAGTTGTGAAAAACTCCTCTGCATTTCTGTGGACGTGAATTTTTCGGCACTAGATTGGTTGGAACATCAAAGGATCTCTCCTCTTTCACCCTGAAATTGGTCGGAGGGCACAGTAAGAATGTGCTTTTCGGTTACACTTTATACAAACGTGCTGTGTTCCCTGTACGCGAAATTCAGGTGTAGATGCGGTGTGTTAAATATTATTCGCGAAGGGTAAAAGTGCTAGTGTTTGATGCATTCCTTCAAAGAAAATGACTCCGCCAGATTTTATCACTGCTGTAGATCGCCGATCATGAGAAGGGCAAGTGATGCGGATCATTCACATGGAATGACTCATTGAAGACGTTGTACTATGATATGTGCCTACAAGGTTTTATCACCCCTCTGGAACCCTCGCGAAGCGGAATTGCTGCGTGTAAATGCGACCATGGTAAAGGGTAGCATTGCCATTTAAGGAAACCTTCATGCATGCTGGTCCTTCGCTGTAATTCGTGGTCTGTAGTGTGCCAGAGCGCCAGCGTGATTTTTGGCAGGCGTTGTTCTACCTTGCATTGTGGATTCATAGCGGCGCTGTTATACAAAGACTTGTTGCTCGAGCTAACGAGCGCTTTCTCCCCGCTCTCTGTCATGTATGTTTAAAAAATTGCATTTGCTTATTCAGTTTTTTCCGTGTGTCATTTCTGCTTGGGGACTGAAATGATAACGAGTGTCTGTTTCAGTCCAACGCTTCGCGTCTGAGCGTCTGAGGAGGCAGCTCTTCCGACCATATTCATTCAGGCGATACTCGCGCGCTTGTCGTGTCTGACCTTACTAAAAGAAAACCGCATATCTTAGAGGAGCTTCACGCTTGATTCCAATTCCCAGAATGCCCAAAAACTAAGCAGTAACACTCTACGGCGAAAGGAGGCAAGGTATAGGTGGTCATGTGGTAACCATTCAAGACAGATCGGTTTCGGTATAAAGGTCACCGATAAGAAGGTACGAGTGTGGCGTGTCGAAGTAGGTGAACGTTTTTATGAGTGTGGCGTGTCGAAGTAGGTGAACGTTTTTATGAGTCAGGGCTGATTACGAACCAGGCCATGGGAAACAATAGGCGGCTGCCGAGACAATCCTCTGTAGAGCGGCTGATTCTGCATAAAACACAAACGTGTTTCCGTGATGATAATCTTATGGGAATTGCCAAGACAAGGCTAGCAATGTGAGTAACATGTTTACCAGCCCCAGATTCTGGAATCTGTTCAGATAATGAAATCAAAGGGCACGTTTTCATGTTTTCGATATTCCGCTATCGAAGGATGTTCGCGGCGTGATGTGATCGACTGCGAATATTGGTGGGTTTCTGTCGCCTCGTTAATGACATCCTAGTCTAAATCAAGAGGAAAAACTGGGCTTGGGCATGTAATTCGAAGGGAAGATAATCGCTGGTCCTTTAGAGTAACGGTGTGGATTGGAAGAGAAGACAAGCGTAGCAGAGGGCTGCAGAAAGCTAGGTGGGCAGATTATATTAAGATTACTTCGGGGATACGGTGACCGCAGCTGGCAAAGGACAGAGTTGAGAGACTTGGGAGAGGCCTTTTCCCTGCAGTGGGCGTAGTGAGGCGGATGATGATGATGTTCTTGTTATCCTCGTACTATGGCACATGCCCACATTGGGGGACTGGCGAAGAATTGGAGGGGGGGGGGGACAGAGAGAGATTTTCAGGTAAATATTTCCTGGACGAAAATAAAATGAATGGTAAGGAAGGAAGAAGTAAACAAAAGGAACAACGAAATGAAACCATAAATGCATAACTCACGCAGGATATCGTGACTGATGTTTATAGCCGAGCAGTTAAATGGTAATGATGATTATAAAAAGAAAAACATTGCAAAAATAAAAAAAAAAGTTTACAAGGTAGCCGTCTTTACTCCATGAAGAAATTTTTTACGGCGCTCAAAACAGACCTGCGGCTGTACCCAAGTATGGTGGCTCCAAACGACAATATGACTGAGTTGCTCAAACAAATGCCAAGCTGTTGTAGTGGTTTCACTAAAAGCCGTCTTCTCATCATGGTGTATCAGCGACAAAACAACAAAAAAATGGTCTATGGTTTCATGCTCATCACAGAATAGACAGACGGGATTAAGCGCCAACCCAGACTTGTGCAAATAAACATTTAAGGGTGTGATCAGGCATCGGAGCCTTGAGATACCTCAACCTGCCGAGAATGTCATGATTGCCTGCTCCACGAATACCTCAGGTGCAGGTAATCACCAGATATTAAAAGAGATCCGGTTGTCATTCTTAACAAACATTGTCTCCGAAACCTCGCTGCTGTAACGTATGCTGTAGCCGGAACGATAGGTAGCACGGGGCCATTGAGGGACGCCGTTGTCAGGCAGTCCGCAACTTCATTGGCTGTCACACCGCTATGACTTGGCACCCATATCATGTGAACAAGGCTCAAATGCGGAGGGAGTAATGAATGGAAGGTGTTTAGGATTTGCGAATCTACAGCCGAAGCAAGGGACGAATACAAAGAGAGTCTGTAATGACAGCCACTGAACACAAAGGTGGCTCTAGTTTGCGAAGTGCAAGCACCACCGCCAGAAACTCCACTTAGAAAATTGGGGTGTAGTCGGTAATCCGCCCAGAAAAAGACCAATCTAGATGCGGGCAATATATTACCACCCCTGGCTTTTCATCATATTGGGAGGAGTCAGTAGGTATCGTTAAGCTAATAGGTAGGCTTTGTGAATGGTCTTCTAATAATCCATTGAAATCGTGGGGTGGCAAATGCTTAGCGTTTTTCGGGAAAATGTCATCACAGACAATTTTTACAGAGTACCCAGTGGTTTTTGTCGGAAGGATGTTATACAAAAGAACATATAAAGGTTCAAGCAAATTTTCCACCATAACTACAGAGAGGAAAACGCAAAAAAAGGAACGTGCACACATGGAGACAGTGTAGGGTAGCAAACCGGAGACTCACATCTGGTTAACCTCCCTGCGTTTCCTTTTCATTCTCTCCCTCTCTCTCTTCACCATAACTACCAGCGGGGTATCAAATCTAGGCCAGTGGACGGGAAAAAAAATAAGTCGCGTGGCAACAAAAGCAGACAAGGAGCGGTGTAAATATGATTCATATATCCTTAGGTACGGCCGAACAGTTAGGAATTGAAATTTAGATAATAAAGGACGACCCGCCGCGGTGGCTCAGTGGTTAGGGCGCTCGACTACTGATCCGGAGTTCCCGGGTTCGAACCCGACCGCGGCGGCTGCGTTTTTATGGAGGCAAAACGCTAAGGCGCCCGTGTGCTGTGCGATGTCAGTGCACGTTAAAGATCCCGAGGTGGTCTAAATTATTCTGGAGCCCTCCACTACGGCACCTCTTTCTTCCTTTCTTCTTTCACTCCCTCTCTTATCCCTTCCCATACGGCGTGGTTCAGGTGTCCAACGATATATGAGACAGATACTGCGCCATTTCCTTTCCCCCCCAAAAAACCAATGATGATTATGATGATAAAAGAGGAATACGTGCTTTAAGATAAAGCACGTTATGGGCCAAAAATTTGGTGAGGCCAAGGCACAACCGAAGCGCTTCCCGCTCCAAAAGAACGAGTGGGCGAATTTTCTAAGCAGCCGTACCAGAAAACAGTACAGACCAAAATTCTAAAATTGGTCGGACATACAAACATATCTCATCAAAACGGCATCTCTCCCCATTCCAAACCGGGGATTACTTAATCTACGCAACATGCCCACAACACGAGCCCCTTTCGCTGCGACGTGGTCAATGTGAGAGCGCCATTTGAAGCTGTCATCATAAATGACACCAAGATATTTTAATGACTAAACTTGAGGAATATTTTGTCGCTGGTAACTGAGAGGATCTTTCGTTTGAAAAACAAGTACAGCGCACTTGTTTACATTTAAGGTGAGACGTAAGTCACACAACCAACTTTCAAGCAAATTCAGGTATGATTGCAGGTGCAGACAGAGAGACTGAATGTCAGCTGCAGCAGGGAAAAATGCAATGTCGTCCGCATAGACGTACGTGCGAATGTTTTGATGGCTAGGAATAGAGCTCATTAGAATATTAAAGAGCACAGGTGACAAGACAGCCCCTTGTGGAACACCTCTGGATTGTTTATTCACACCATTTAATAGACAAAAAACTCTCTGTTTTCACGAAACGCAGATATCCACGAAAGTAAGTAATTCGGAAAGTGCAGAGAATATAACCTTTGCAATAATATGTAGTGTTCTACGCTGTCATAAGCTTTGGCTAAGTCTAATGTCACCAGCGCAGCATGCATTTTTTGGCGTCGCGGAAGACGAATGCGACTCTTAAGATCGGTGTGAGCATTTCATATGGAACATTTTCGACGGAAACCAATTCGACAGAGACTAAGGATATTATTGTGGTCAACAAACTCCGAAACACGTAGGAGTAAGACCCTTTAAATTAACTTAACCACGTTTGATGTCAATGAATTGGGTACAACATTACCCAGAGAACAGCCATCACCATTGTTTTTGGGTAAAGGGATCACTTTTGCGATTTTCCACTCAGGAGGAATCCACGTATGTTTGATTGAAAAATTAACCAGCTGCAATAAGGATGCAGGGGACTGCCCAAAGCGGATCCTTAACATTTTTGATGTTACACTATCAGTGCCAGGAGCAGCAGTTAGTAACTTCAACACTATCGGGGAAACCTCGGCAAGGGTAATGGGGGGAACATGCTGAAACTGATCCACTCACGCCACAAACGCGGAGCGCAAAGGAATTACAGAGGCGAAACGCTGCTCTAATCCTTTGGCAATTCTTTCGACTGTTTCTATTGCTTCTTGCGGGGGCAAAACACATGAGGGTGAATTTTCTGAAACCGGAATCTTTTTCCGCGACATTAAGAAACAGAAATGTGCGCGACAATTTCCTGCTTTTGATAGGAAATCAAAAAGCTCGGATTAATAATTTTCTTTCGCTTGTGACGTTGTGTGAGATTGTGCTTGAGATTGTGGACGATGACGCTGATGCACAATCCCCCACGCAGGAGAAACCAACGAAGGTGGTGGTCAGCAAGGTCAACGACGAAGCATAAGCCACTAGTGCGCCGTCTGACTAACAAAGGCTGCCTTCGAAGCCACCTGTCGCTCGTTGGCTGGTCCTGAACAATACAAAGCATACAGCGAAAAATGTGCAAAATACGAAGATTATCACTTGGGCATCTCCTCCTCTGGTAAGCGGAAAGTAAACACGCTCCGGCATTTTTATCTCATTCTTTTGTGGATAGAGAACGCTGCATGAAATTCTCGTTTTTCGGTTTTCAGTAAGTTGGAAGAATTTTGCTGTTTCAAGCTCTGGCGAGAACTTGAGCTATGAAATACATGCGAGCGCGATTCCTCCGACCACACTGGCATCATTTGCGTGCTCCCAATCAAGCTGTCATTTCAGCACCGCTCAGTTTACCAGGCTGGTAACCTAAAAGGGCAAGGACATACGGAACTGAAGTCTAGTAAGACACTTCGTAAACCTGGGTCACATCGGTTGCACCGATGGCGCCATCTCGTTTGTTGGCCATAGTTTACGCAAACGAACGGAGCTGTGCGGCCCGTTTTAAGGCACTTCTTGAACTGGTTTACCAATGATTCCAAAAACATGCAACGTATAGACCATGAGGTTAGAAGACAAGCACAAGCCAAAGCCTTACATAACAAATACGGACAGTGTGCTGGAACAATTTATGTAGATGTGGGAGAATACGAACCTACAAATGCCTTTGCAATTGCGGCTGTCAGCGAGAACGGCGGCCACATCGTCTTGCCAACAATCAAAACGAAATTCTCTGAAGCGGTAGAAGAGGCAGCTATGGACCTCGACATAGCGTATATGCAAGAGAGCACCATTCTCAGCGACTCCAAAATGGCTATCAATAATTTCGCAAAAGGTCGAACTACGAACACCTCCGTTAAAATCCTTAACAGCACCAAATTCTGACCAAATTATTCCGAACTGATATGGGTCCCAGCCCATTCGGGGAATCCGGTGAGCGAGGAAGCGAACAATATAGGCAGAGGTTTCGCCAACGAGGCAGTGGATGAGTCTGGCTTGCTGAATTTCACGAAGGACCCCATTATCAGGAATCATGATCTAGCTAATCAGCTTCAACTAAAGAGGAAAACTGTGCCCCCTCCACACAAATGTCTGATTAAAGAACAAGAGGTTACGTGGCGTCGTCTACAAACGGGATCGATACGCATCCCATCGCTCCTCGCTCTCATTATCCTGATCAGTACAACCACGACTGCAATCACCACGACCAACGAGGCAACTACGATCATATCCTATGGGATTGCAAAATAGAGCCACCTCAGCATTGCCTAGTTACTGATCCTTCCCTGAGCCGCGGTGGCTCCGTGGTTAGGACGCTCGTCTACTGATCCGGAGTTCCCGGGTTCGAACCCGACCGCGGCGGCTACGTTTTTATGAATGCAGAACGCTAACGCGCCCGTGTGCTGTGCGATGTCAGTGCACGTTACAGATCGCAAGGTGGTCCAAATTATTCCAGAGCCCTCTACTACGGCGCTTCTTTCTTTCTTCTTTCGCTTCGTCCTTTATCCCTTCCTTTAGGGCGCGGTTCAGGTGCCCAAAGATATATGAGACACATAATGCGCCATTTTCTTTCTCGAAAAACCGATTATTATTATTATTATTATCCCTCGAGCGGAGGGAGACCGTGCTGGCTAGTTCTTACCCATGAACCAAAGTTCCGCCATTGGATGTTGGCTGACAAAGTCGGTGAGGGCTATGTACTCTCACCACTTAACCAAGCTCTTTCCGACGAATAGAATGTTTTACAACAAATCAATGATCACAAAAACTTCGTGTCACCAAAACTGCACTAAACCTGCAGACTTTCGTTAAAGAACGCTTTCAAACCTGCCGCAAAGCGCTAACCCCCGCTCCTTTCGTAAATCTCCACGACGGACAAACGAGATGGCGCCACCGGTGCAATCGATGTGCGAGCCGCTCGTTTAATGTCGCCGTCGCCGTAGACAACTCGCATATTCAAGCTCTTGTGATCGAATCAAACAGTTGTGGCAAACAGATGTGGTATTAAGCAATTCTGCCGACAAAGTGCCATTTCTGTGGGGAACTTGTTCTGGAACAAATCACCGGTTCAACTGAGAGAGGCATTCTACGGTGCGTTATTAATTGCGGAACACACTATAGTAGATAAGAAAGACAACTATTACTAAGATAAAAAATGATAATTACACGACTAATCATGATCCAAGGAATTAAAAGTGAGTGAGAATTATTCAATAATATTAAATATGACTCAGAACCTCTCACTAAATCCAGAGATGAATGTCTGACTCCAAAAAACTAGAACATGAATATAGGCAAATTAACATGAATTAGAAGAGAAATAAAGAAAGAAGAGAAAAAAGAAGCCAAGATACATATAGAGCAAAACAAGAAAAAATACACATAGAAAAGTACACATCAGTCACTGCCGTACAGTCACTGGAAAATTTTCCAGTGACTCTATTCAGCCAGAGTACCCTGCCCCAAACCCAACCGCACAAAGGCCGCGCTTCCATAGAGGCGTAACGCAATAGGAACCAGTGTGCTGCGCGCTGTGGTGCTGTGGGATGTCAGTGCGCGTTAAATGCCCCCATTTAGTCGAAATTATTCCGGAGCCCTCCACCCGCAGCGTTGGCTGAGTGGTTAGCGCGCTCGGCTACTGGTCCGGACGTCCTGGGTTCGAACCCGACCGCGGCGACTGCGTTTCGATGGACGCGAAATGCTAAAGCGCCCGTTTGCTGTGCGATGTCAGTGCACGTTAAAGATCCCCAGGTGGCCGAAATTGTTCCGGACCCCACCACTACGTTACATCTTTTTAATTTATTCTTTCACTCTCTCCTTTATCACTTCCCTTACGGCGCGGATCAGGTGTCCGCCGATATGTGCGACAGATACTGCGTCATTTCCTTTCCTCAAAAAACCAATCCGATTTTCTGGAGCCCTGCACTACGGCACCTTTTTCTCCCTTCTTTCTCCCACCCTCCATCACGGCGCGCTTTCCGCCAAGAAGTGAGGCACTTGCAGTGCGATTTCCTTTCCTCAAAATTCATACGATCCTGCTTCTTAAAAACGATAATGACAGCTGCGTTTTCATGGAGGAAAAACGCTAAGGCGCCCGTGTGCTGTGCGATGTCAGTGCACGTTAAAGATCCCCAGGTGGTCGAAATAATTCCGGAGCCCTCCACTACGGCACCTCTTTCTTCCTTTCTTCTTTCACTCCCTCTCTTATCCCTTCCCATACGGCGTGGTTCAGGTGTCCAACGATATATGAGACAGATACTGCGCCATTTTCCTTTCCCAAAAACCAATTATTATTAGTATTATTATGCGGTAGGCTTCCATTCGGGTTCATTTCCTTGCCATGCCTGATTTGCTTATTAAATACTTGAAGACGTATTTGGAACGTAACGGATATTTTAGATTGAGTATAGCTGTGGAGGCCATCATCCTCGTCGGCTGCCCGCTAGTCTATTTGGCGACTCAGTCTCCATGAACTATCCGTAGGAGTACCTGTTTGATGGTGTGGTTTATGGTTTATGAGGGTTTAACGTCCCAAAGCGACTCCGGCTATGAGAGACGCCGTAGTGAAGGGCTCCGGCAATTTCGACCACATGGGGTTAATTAACGTTCACTGACATCGCACAGCACACGACCCTCTAGAATTTCGCCTCCATCGAAATTCGATCGCCGCGGCCGGCATCGAATCCGCGTCTTTCGGGCCAGCAGCCGAGCGCCATGACCACTCAGCCACCGCGGCGGCTAAGAGTACCTGTATGAGTAACTCGACAAATAAGGCAGGCATTTTTGTATGATGTTTTTCTCACCTTTATTTCAGAGCGGCGTTTGTGTCATGAATCATTGTTCAAGCTGCTTCTGTGATTGCAGGATTGTCATCATCAGCCTGACTACGATTACTGCACCGCAAATGCTACTCCCATGTCTCTCCAATTAACTCTGCCCTGTGCCAGTTGCGGCCATCCCATCCCTGCAAAACTATTAAATCTCATCCGCCCCTGCTATGCTTGCCTTCTCTTGAAATCCATTCTGTTAATCATAAAGACCATCATTCCCTGCCCACGCCCATCATTACTGTAAACCTGAAAATGAAACACTTGTGCTATATAACACGCATTTGTGATAGTTTGCTGCCGGTAGGACACAGTAATAAGTAGTAAATGGCTTCACGAAGACGTTAAGTAACCCCTGGTGGTAGAAATTCCCGGAGTCCTTCACTACTGCGTTCCTCATAGCCCGAGTGACTTTGGGACGTTAACACCTAATAAACCAAACTAAACCAAGGACACAACGACCCAATGGGCTGTCCTGTTGGTTTAAACAACCCGACCCCACTCTCACTGTCGTGTAGGAGTATGAAGGACGCGAAATAAAATTTTGCAAAGAAAAATATCCCGGATCCCCAGGGATGCGGGTCTGATGCTTGCTAAAACCAGTTTGACATGCGAGCGAAACCGCTCGTGATTTTTGCCACCGCGGCGCAAAAACATGGTTATAGCGGCTTGAGTGATGACCGGAGCGGCAATTAGTGGTTTTTAGGGAAATAAATGTCGTAGTAACTCTCTCACTCTTTAGTGGACACCTAAAACGCGCCGTAAGGGGATTGAGGAAGTGAAAATTACTCTAGAGCCCTCCGCAACGGGACCTCCTTCTTCCTTTCTTCTCTCACTCTCTCCTTTATCCTCTCATTTACGGCGCGGTGTAGGCGTCAGCCGAGATGTGAGGCAGATGTTGTGCCATTGCCTTCCTCAAAAAAACAATTTTTCTTTTTTCAAAACCCGCCATGGTGGCTCAGTGGTTACCGCACCCGCCTACTGATCCGGAGTTCCCGGGTTCAAACCCGACCGCGGCGGCTGCGTTTTCATGGAGGCAAAACGCTAAGGCGCCCCTGTGCTGTGCGATGTCAGTGCACGTTAAAGATCCCCAGGTATTCAAATTTATTCCGGAGCCCTCCACTACGACACCTCTTTCTCCCTTTCTTCTTTCACTCCCTCCTTTATCACTTCTCTTACGGCGCTGTTCAGGGGCGCGATTACAGATCGGTCTCAAAAAACTGTCTCAATTTTGAGATCGTGACGTCAAAATGACGACACCGAGTAATGCCGACCGGCGAATCGGCCAACGCGGAGCAAGGTTGCGGTGGGCTCCGCCCCGAAACCACTATTCGCACGACAAGGGACCGTAGACTAATGTTTTTCAGTAAAGACGCAGTGAATAAAAACGAGTAATGTATTATTTTGCTAAGAAACTGTATTTAAAACCCAACAGCACCAAGCAAAAGAAGCAGTGTTTACATTTTTGCAATTAAGTTTGCTGTTCAGTCACTTTTTTTGCCGCGAAGGTGTGCTGTCAGCGGTATAGCGTGAACAAGTTAGTCTAAAAATGAACAAAAACGCAATGAAGAAAACAAGTAATGTTTTATTTTGGTAGTAAACTGTGTTGCAATCTCAACAACACAAGGGAAAATTAGAAGCATTCTTAGTTTTGCAATTAAATTTGCTGCAGGTTAACTTCTCTTGCCATGAGGACGCGCTGGCAGAGGCATAACGTGAACATGGCGGCCTGCAAGAAAACAGCTGATTCCATGGCTAGTTCCTTTTTTTCGCGTGTCATCTAAAATCAAGGTACTTTGCGGATGTCTTAAGTGCGCAGAAAAATCTGATTGAAGGCAGTGAATGCTACGGGCCTGTCGAGATCAACTTACAAGCAGCGCTCGGCTCGAAAATCGACGAAGACAACTTTAGTCTGTGTTCTCGGTTGGCGCCTATCGATCACCGAGTGACGTGTGGTTCTGTTTATTTTCTTTAGAAAGTACCAGAAAACCATGAATCATCACATAGAAGCAACTGCCTACAGACGGGAGCAGACAGGTGCAGCTGCTGATAGCTTGCAATCTCGGTGCGGGAAATGAGCCGACACGGCTTGCCTCTGTGGCAGCAATCACTCTTCTGCCTTGTAACCAAGTTTTGCCGCCCACATCGGGCTAAGCACTTGATGTGCCGTTTGTATTTTTGTAGCTCCGTTCGGTTTATGTTCAGTTGTTGCCGTAGTTTTTTTTTTTCCTGCGCAAGATGCAGAAATTGTGATGTTTATGCTCCACATTGTTTAGAGAGAAAGGAAGCACTTGACTTGATAACTTTGCTATTGTCACCGAGGAGAGAACGAGCTTGATCCATTAACGTTATTTACTGATCATGTAGTAGATCCAAGGTCAACCAGGAAAGAAGTTGTTTGCTTGTATATAGGCTAATTGCAACCGGGCAGAAAGTTGAGCAAGTTTGTTCATGTTTGCTGGTACACAGCGCTTGAATTGCATATGATCCAGGGCAGTGAGGTTGGTAGGACAGGGCAGTGATGTGTAATATGTTATTTTATTTTGCTCAGCAGGCGGAGTGATGTTGCTATAACTGGGTTTGGTGAGGGCAGTGTTTGAAGGGCTTTAAATACTTTGCGTAGCTTCTAACATGCACTTCCTTTCAGGTCGGAGGACCACTTGTTTTTTTTTAAAATTATGTTCCATCATATCTGAGGCACCCTGTATACAGGCCACTCCAGTTTGAAAGGGAACAGCCAGTTGAAAATGACTAGGATATTAAATACCTAGGCGAAAAGTAGCTTGAAAGCAGTTGCACTTATCACACATATTATGTGATAGCATAAGGAGCTTGTCCGGCCATTCGGCATTGTCACCGTCTCGTGTCATCATGGACAAGACTTCATAGCCCTGTGTTACGCAAACCAAGCTAGGTGTCAGTTATGGGGCAATAACCGAGTGCTCAAAATTTCCCATAATGGGGCTGCCTGTATATTCTTAGAGCTGTAGATCATTTCCAGTAACGGTGTTGCAGATTTGTGATTGTAAACTAACCTCTACTCACACACCATCTCCTTGATGATGTGTCTGTGATATTTACACATCTTTGTGTATCAGTGAAGATGTTCTAGTAATCCAGCAGTCATTGTAGCCACTTCACCTTACAATCTTTATTATGCATTGTTGTACAGTGGTCTCCTTGAAGTAGGTACAGCTTATAGCACAGAGTGAAACCCCTAGCCACACACCATTAAGGTCAAGCTTAGCTTTGGTATTTACACTACTTATATGTGCCAAAATGTTTTGTAGTCCGGAAAATGCATTATGTACACTGTACTATGCCATATTTATTGTACAGGTAGCCTCTGTATGAAAGAAAACATGCACTTTGAACTCAAGTTTTTAGAATTTTCTTTAACTGCACTCACAAATGCCATATAGTAATTGTACATCAAGGTAAAGCATGCTTGTATGTACACTGCCTTTTCTGTAATAGAAACACTCGTGTCAAATGCTGTGCCTAAAAAAATAAACGCGCTTACTGAATGTATGATGGAATAAAAAACAGCTTTTTGATTGCAACAAGCATCACAAATATTTCATGCCTTATTCCAGCACTACACGTTTGGTTCATGCATGTTCGTCACACATGTAATGACCACAGGCACTTCACCAAGCTGGAAGGAGACAGCAGAGAAGGGGCAGGTGGGCTGACATAAGCATTGACAAAAGACAGTTCAAAATGATGCTTTTCAGAAATCGGGCGAGCTGCTTGAACACCTTTCCAGTCTTCAGGAAGAGACTGCAACACGCTGCTGAGGGACTGGAAGATATACTAGCAAACACACTGAAAATGAAGTGGCAGCCGGTGGGGGGCACTTGTTTGTCACTTCTGGCTTCTGGCTGCAACAGGTTGGCCAAGGGCACAACCACATCACACAGTTGCTCACACACTTGCAGATGTGTGTTGTGCACTGACACAAGGAAATGACAGTGGCAACAGGGGAAGAGTGGCTGATATGACTCTCTACGCCAGCATGGTGAGTCATCTCTGGGCGCTAGATTTTCCATCGCAACTGCCGCTGCACCATCCCTTGGTACGCCTTCCTCTGGAGACGGGTCGTCCTAGAGAGGCCAAAAGTACAGCATCCTGTCTGTACGAGGTAGCCACCATTTAGAGGTGGCCCGTTGTTATCTGGGTCAGAGGCAGTGTCGCCTGCACCCTCTGCTGATATGGGCACATCCAAACAGAGGATGTGAAGTGCAGCACGTGCGGTGATGATGCGCACTGTCCACTTCCACTGGCAGTGGTGCGTCCGGTGCCCTTGAAAGCAACGGAAGCAGCTCTTCGGCACACCAATACAGCGCTCAGCCACAAATTGTGTGAAAGCATGTGGCGTGTTGTACAGGCCTTCTGCTGAGTCAGGTCTGTGATGCCACGCAACTGGTGCAGGCAGCCATGGCTCCAGTGGGTAGACATAGTCTCCTGCATAACAAAAAAATGACGCAGCTAAGCATGTCCCTTCTCAGTGATCTCAACAGCATTACAGGACACTCCGCTATACAGTAGAAGACTCATGCCAAGTAGCCCACATCCAGGCTTTGCTGAATATGACATTCAAGAGCATACATACATGCAGGATTTAGATGTATAAGTGAGCACTACTGTAAGGTCAGTCTTTTACCACCATATTCATATAAATGATGCGCTATGATTTCCTACAAAACACAAGCGCTGTCAGGTGCATTTTGCTTCGGTTTCTTCAACAGGAAAGGCTATGCATTTCAACAATGTAGTATGTGTCCTGTGCTTCTGCTGCAATTAAATTTAACAAAAGGAAAGGGTGGCAATACACTGTGTCATAGTGTAAAGTGTCTGCATTTGTGTAACTGTCCAGAATGATTCTTGTAGCTTTAGCAGATCCGGGCAAATGCATAGTGCTGGAGCTCAATAGATGTGACTGAGTTCGCCCGACGGGTGACACGGCTATTTTACTGCTTACCCAGAAAAAAAAAATCACCGTCGTCCAGCAGGCCTTCCTCTGCCTCGGAATGCCGCCAGACAAACGCGTCGTGGAAGGATCCGGGTCAGCGCGAGTCCACGGCCAGGATGCACATGTTCGCGCCACAGATCTGAAAAAAAAACAAGCACAGCCCGTACTCACTCTCGCTGCCGAGGCCCGCACTTGTAGCTTGTAGCACTTGAACTCATGCGGTCAAAAACAGTGGCCGAGGTATACTCACTATCACGTCCGCAGCGTAGAACCGCTTGCGGCTCGTTCGCAGCACTGCCCCCAGACTCCTTGATAGTGATGAGTGCCCAATCGACACACCCGACGACGCCGGAGATGCTGCCGCGGCGAACGAAGGACGCCCTCCTTCGCCGCCGCCTTCTCCTCGGGTCTCCTCGGAAAGCGAACACCCCCCTTCTGTGACCCAACGTTGACATTGGTCTCCGCTGCCCGCCGCAAAGGCTTGTTCGCAGTCGGTTGGGCTGCGCCGACGTTTTCTTCATTTTCAACGGCGCCTTGAAACCCACCGGAGGCGAAGAAGCGCAGCGCGCACAGCACCTGCCGCTAAACTGACAGCGCACTCACCCGCGCACCTCCCAGTTCAACGGCGAGTTCGTCGCACAGACACTGCGCAGTCTCCTCGAAATAACTGTCCCGCGCGTCAAAGTCGTCTTCATGCACCCTCCGACACGGTTGCTCGCGCGGTCACCCGCGTATACGACGATGTAAAGAGCCGCCATTTTCTGTCTCAAACGTGTTGATACTACCTTTTCCAGTCTCAAAAAATCGTCTCAATCTGCCCGCATAATTAGATGGCCAACGTCGCCACTTCTGCGCCATTTACGACGTCAGTCAGTGACGAAAAAAATCAAAATGACCGCCGCCCACGGCCGACCAATAGGAGAGAGGCAAATGAGACACTTTTTGAGACAGTTTCGATTGAGACCGATCCGTAATCGCGCCCCAGGTGTCGCCGATATGTGAGTCTGATACTGCGCCATTTCCTTTCCAAAAAAACCAATTTTCAATTTTCAATGGACCTGCCGCGGTGGCTCAGTGGCTAGGGCGCTCGACTACTGATCCGGAGTTCCCGGGTTCGAACCCGGCCGCGGCGGCTGCGTTTTTATGGAGGAAAAACGCTAAGGCGCCTGTGCGCTGTGCGATGTCAGTGCACGTTAAAGATCCCCAGGTGGTCGAAATTATTCCGGAGCCCTCCACTACGGCACCTCATCCTTCCTTTCTTCTTTCACTACCTCCTTGATCCCTTCCCTTACGGCGCGCTTCAGGTGTCCAACGATATATGCGACAGATACTGCGCCATTTCCTTCCCCAAAAACCAATTATTATTATTGTTATTATTTTCAATGGAATTCCAACCGCGCTCTTAGGGAAGGAATAAAGGAGGGAGGGGAGGAAGAAAGGAAGAAAAAGGTGCCGTATAGGAGGTCTCTGGAATAATTTCGACCACCTGGGGGATTTTTAACGTGCACTAACATCGCACAGAGCCCAAAAACCAATTATTATTATTATTCTCCAAAAATTTTTTTTTATAGTGCCTCATCACCCGCGGCGGTGGCTCAGTGGTTAGGGCGCTCGGCTACTGATCCGGAGTTCCCGGTTTCGAACCCGACCGCGGCGGCTGCGTTTCGATAGAGACGAAACGCTAAGGCGCCCGTGTGCTGTCGGATGGTGGTCCACGTTAAAAATCCGCAGGTGGTCGAAATTATTGCGGAGCCCATCACTAGGGCACCACTTTCTTCCTTTCTTCTTTCATTGCCTCCTTTATCCCTTTCCTTACGGCGCGGTTCAGGTGTCGCCGATATGTGAGTCTGATACTGCGCCATATCCTTCCCCAAAAACTAAGTTTCAATTTTCAGTTGAATCGCAACCGCGCTCTAAGGGAAGAAATAAAGGAGGGAGGAAAGAAGAAAGGAAGAGAGAGAGAGAAATAACATTTATTAGCACCCGTCAAAAGGATGATGGGTATCCGAGGCGCCGCTCGGTCCCAGCCATGTCCTCCCCCTCAGTCGACCGGGATCTCTTGGATCTCAGCAGCGGCAAGGGCGAGACGGATGACTTCTCGTTGTTTAGTTTCGTCCTCGTTGTGAAGCAGTGCCTTAACAGGTGCCGTAGAGGAAGTCTCCTGAATAATTTCGACCACCTGGGGGATTTTTAACGTGCACTGACATCGCACAGACCCCGCCGCGCTGGCTCAGTGGTTAGAGCACTCGGCTACTGAACCGGAATTCCAGGGTCCGAACCCGACCGCGGCGGCTGCGTTTTTATGGAGGCGAAATGCTAAGGCGCCCGTGTGCTGTGCGATGCCAGTGCACGTTAAGAGAGAGAGAGAGAAATAACATTTTTTAGCACCCGTAAAAAGGATGATGGGTATCCGAGGCGCCGCTCGGTCCCAGCCATGTCCTCCCCCTCAGTCGACCGGGATCTCTTGGATCTCAGCAGCGGCAAGGGCGAGACGGTTGACTTCTCGTTGTTTAGTTTCGTCCTCGTTGTGAAGCAGTGCCTTAACAGGTGCCGTAGAGGAAGTCTCCTGAATAATTTCGACCACCTGGGGGATTTTTAACGTGCACTGACATCGCACAGACCCCGCCGCGCTGGCTCAGTGGTTAGAGCACTCGGCTACTGAACCGGAATTCCAGGGTCCGAACCCGACCGCGGCGGCTGCGTTTTTATGGAGGCGAAATGCTAAGGCGCCCGTGTGCTGTGCGATGTCAGTGCACGGGAAAGATCCCCAGGTGGTCGAAATTATTCCGGAGCCCTCCACTACGGCACCTCTTCTTCCTTTCTTCTTTCACTCCCTCCTAGATCCCTTCCCTTACGGCGCGGTTCAGGTGTCCAACGATATATGCGACAGATACTGCGCCATTTCCTTCCCCAAAAACCAATTATTATTATTGTTATTATTTTCAATGGAATTCCAACCGCGCTCTTAGGGAAGGAATAAAGGAGGGAGGGGAGGAAGAAAGGAAGAAAAAGGTGCCGTATAGGAGGTCTCTGGAATAATTTCGACCACCTGGGGGATTTTTAACGTGCACTAACATCGCACAGAGCCCAAAAACCAATTATTATTATTATTCTCCAAAAATTGGTTTTTATAGTGCCTCATCACCCGCGGCGGTGGCTCAGTGGTTAGGGCGCTCGGCTACTGATCCGGAGTTCCCGGTTTCGAACCCGACCGCGGCGGCTGCGTTTCGATAGAGACGAAACGCTAAGGCGCCCGTGTGCTGTCGGATGGTGGTCCACGTTAAAAATCCGCAGGTGGTCGAAATTATTGCGGAGCCCATCACTAGGGCACCACTTTCTTCCTTTCTTCTTTCATTGCCTCCTTTATCCCTTTCCTTACGGCGCGGTTCAGGTGTCGCCGATATGTGAGTCTGATACTGCGCCATATCCTTCCCCAAAAACTAAGTTTCAATTTTCAGTTGAATCGCAACCGCGCTCTAAGGGAAGAAATAAAGGAGGGAGGAAAGAAGAAAGGAAGAGAGAGATAGAAATAACACTTATTAGCACCCGTCAAAAAGATGATGGGTATCCGAGGCGCCGCTCGGTCCCAGCCATGTCCTCCCCCTCAGTCGACCGGGATCTCTTGGATCTCAGCAGCGGCAAGGGCGAGACGGATGACTTCTCGTTGTTTAGTTTCGTCCTCGTTGTGAAGCAGTGCCTTAACAGGTGCCGTAGAGGAAGTCTCCTGAATAATTTCGACCACCTGGGGGATTTTTAACGTGCACTGACATCGCACAGACCCCGCCGCGCTGGCTCAGTGGTTAGAGCACTCGGCTACTGAACCGGAATTCCAGGGTCCGAACCCGACCGCGGCGGCTGCGTTTTTATGGAGGCGAAATGCTAAGGCGCCCGTGTGCTGTGCGATGCCAGTGCACGTTAAGAGAGAGAGAGAGAAATAACATTTTTTAGCACCCGTAAAAAGGATGATGGGTATCCGAGGCGCCGCTCGGTCCCAGCCATGTCCTCCCCCTCAGTCGACCGGGATCTCTTGGATCTCAGCAGCGGCAAGGGCGAGACGGTTGACTTCTCGTTGTTTAGTTTCGTCCTCGTTGTGAAGCAGTGCCTTAACAGGTGCCGTAGAGGAAGTCTCCTGAATAATTTCGACCACCTGGGGGATTTTTAACGTGCACTGACATCGCACAGACCCCGCCGCGCTGGCTCAGTGGTTAGAGCACTCGGCTACTGAACCGGAATTCCAGGGTCCGAACCCGACCGCGGCGGCTGCGTTTTTATGGAGGCGAAATGCTAAGGCGCCCGTGTGCTGTGCGATGTCAGTGCACATTAAAGATCCCCTGTTGGTCGAAATTATTCCAGAGCCCTCCACTACTGCACGTCTTTCTTCCTTTATTCTTTCACTCCCTCCTTTATTCCTTCCATTACGGCGCGATTCAGGTGTCCAACGATATATGAGACAGACACTGCGCCATTTCTTTTCCCCAAAAACCAATTATTATTATTAGTAGTAACATCGCACAGAACACGGGCGCCGTTTGCGTTTTGCCTCCATCGAAACGGGGCCGCCGCAGCCGGGTTTGCACCCGGGTACCCCGGATCTGTAGCCGAGCACCATAATCACCGAGCCACCGCGGCAGGGTCCATTTTGGTCTATTTTTCTTTCGCATGGGCATTGTCACTCGCGTCTTCAAGATGTGGTTTTGTCACGAAGAATTGCGCATTAACATATCATGCGCCAAGAGTCAGGTGATGTATCACCCATAACGAGCAAGCAATCGGTGGATGGAAAAAAAAAAACGCATAGTTGCACGCCAAGAAGATTCGCGCGGCGACATATCAGACAAAGTAGAAGAGGAGCTTTGCCCCGTGCTGGCAGGCGCTCACGTAGCAGAAGAAGAGGACGCCACGAAGAAACGTCGTCTATCGCAGCTCAGCAAGCTTCAAGAAATTGCTTTCTGGCAAGTACGCATAGCCCCAACTTTTCATACCATTGGTCTTCAGAGATTTCCACTGGCACTACTGCAAAGACTTTGCACTGTCCCCTTGCCATCGCCTCGTCAATATTCCTTTGCCGCCGTCTTCCCTGGTATAAATCACTAAAAAGCTAGTTTGCCGCTCTGGCGCAGTGCCCCTCGCGTCTTGCTAACGAGAGTGATGACGTGGGTTCAATTCTGAGCTGCGCTAGAACGCTTTTAATGAACAGGACTGGAAAAGGAATCGTGCGAGGGTATTTCGGTGTGCCTTGATGTTGACCTGAGCCACCACCTTGACAGCCACAACAAAAGCCTTGGAGGCAGTACCGTACAGAGAAATTTTCGAACCAAATGTCGCCACTGGGGACGCTGGAACAGAAGAGGGGCTGTACCCCCCTCCCTTCGCCCTCCCAAAAATCAAAATCAGAGGGGCTTCCTCGGTCTCCAACTGTTGCCCTTAGATCGGATTTCAGGCAAAGTCTGCAATTTTAGGACGTTATTAATGTACAGCATAGTATGGCTGAGGATTCATATTGTCACGGTGTTGGTGACAAGGCAGGGACCCGGCAACAGAGGGTGCTCGGCAGCCCGTCCTTCAGTAGGGGAGACTGCGAACTTCAACGTCCTTCAATCGGAGCGCCACCAGCGTCAACGTCGTTTTGCCTCAGCGCCACCTGGCAGTATAGTCAGTCTTAAAGGTTTTCGTTTGAGTAACCTAAACCAATAATGCCCTAACAGAAGCCATTTATTGGCTGACGCCTGGTCATGAGTATGATTAGCAGAATTAAAACACAGTCCGCAAACTTATTTAATGCGGTCGATCACTTGTAGCATATGCATGTTTATACTACCTATGTCATTATACGTTTTATATACATTAAACGAATACACCTTTCAACAGTATCAAATAAGAAAAATATATGAAAATTGCATTCAAAGACAACATTGAATAAATAATAAAAATGGAATTGGAAGTCTTGCTTCTCCACTAAAAAAAAAAAAAGTTCCGGGATCTCTTGCTCGCCGCTGCAACCTGTGACATTATTGCTGGCCTATAATTTGTGGGTTTCGCATTTTTTTCGCGCACTCACCCGCACGCCGAGGCACGAGAAACAAGTTGCCCTTGTTTTTCAGATAATTTTACGATTATCAAACTTTTAAGCCTAACTGAAAGCAGTGTACGTCTTTGCCATATCAAGGACACCAGACGAAGCAGCTGTCCAGCTCTTTTCCAGCCCTTACATTTAACTCTATTGCATAGTTTTTCTTGGAACAACAAATGCTGTTAATGCACCCACCCTTGTTACCGAATTGCCGGAGAGAGAAAGATAGAGAGAGCGAGAAAATCTTCATCGAACCCAGAAGTTTTCCTGAAGTCCGGTGGTCGGCATCCTCAATTCGCGACGCCGATAGCTTGCTCTGGTTTTCGGGCCCGCTTAATCCGCTTGCGGTGATCTTCCAGGTCCGAGCAGGACAGCGGTGCTTCCTACTGCTCTCGTGTGGCCTGTGTTATTTCAAATTCTGCTGATGTTATGCCCGAGCACTCACACGTGATATATGCATCGGTGCCTGCCCGCTCCAAGAGCATGCGTTGCTTATGTTTGCCTGGATACATTAAACTGTATTTATGTAGGGTTCGTGTTTATTTGTACCTGTCGACAGAAGGTGACTTCTTCCGAGTACCCGGGTTCGAACCCTATCGCGGCGGCAGCGTTTCGATGGAGGCGAAGTGCAAGAAGGCGCCCATCTGCTGTGTGATGTCAGTGCACGTTAAAGAACCCCTGGTGGCCGACTTATTCCGGAGCCGTCCAACACAACACCCTTTTCTTCCTTTCTTCCTTCACTCCCACTTTCCTCTCTTCCCTTATGGCGCGGTTCGGGTGTCCACCGATATATGCGAGACAGTTACTGCGCCATTTCGTTTGCTCCAAAAATCAACTCAAAAACCAATCCAATAATAATAATAATATTAATAGGCTTTGGAGGAAAGGAAATGGCGCAGTATCTGTCTCATATAATGTTGGACACCTGAACCGCGCCGTAACGGAAGGAATAAAGAAGGGAGTGAAAGAAGAAAGAAAGAAAGAAAGAGGTGCCGTAATGGAGGGCTCCAGATTTCCGCGTTAAGTTTTTTGTGCGAAGCGGAATAAAGTCCCATTGGCCCTCGAGTATCTCGACTCTTTCCCCTTATTGTTGGGGAAGTAATAATAATAATAATTGGTTTTTTGGGGAAAGGAAATGGCGCAGTATCTGTCTCATATATCTTTGGACACCTGAACCGCGCCTTAAGGGAAGGGATAAAGGAGGGAGTGAAAGAAGAGAGGAAGTAGAGTAAATCTTGTTTCGTCGTCCACTCAGTTTCTATGTATACCCGCGACCTAGACTGTCTGCCTCCTCATTTCCCTCGTGCCCTGGGGTCCACGTGTTCTGGCGTTTCCTGATAAGAGGGCGCTCCCCTAGCCCTTTGAGGAAGGCCGCCGCTACCCTGGGGATCCTTCCGTTGGTGTAGTCCTGACAGTTCCGAGTCGGATATGATGTGCAGTGCCCGGTCGTCTGCCTCTTCCTGCGCTAGGGCAAATGTGATGGCCGTAACCTATGCTGTTACTAGTCTTCAGCTCTTGATGGAGATTTTGGAGATGCTGTTAATCTTCTGATGACAGCTGTCAATCACCACTGCTGCTGCGTCTCTGTTGTTGCGGTACATAGAGACATCCACGTAGACTACGTTCGGATCGTCTTCTAGTGTTTTTTTTTTCTCAGGTGGTCGACTCCTGCTTTCCTTCTTCCCACGTGCGTTTTTTTATGCTTGTGTTCGAGATTAGGTGCCACTCTCATGTTGTTCCTGACAACTGCCAGATCTATTTTGGCTCTAGATTTCACCTTGTTGGCCGGGGAACCGATCCTCTCCAGAATGAAGCGGCCGGGCCTGATGTTCTCTGGAAGTGGGCTTTCTGTGCCGAGAGTAGGGCTTCCCTGATCTCACCGAAGGTGTTGGTGATATCCAGCCTCTCCAATCTTTCAGTGGAGGTGCGCTCTGGGAGCCCGAGTGCAGTTTTGTATGCTGCCCGGATTACCAACATTGTTTGTTTGGTTCGTCTCTCTTTTGATAAGTCGGTGATAGGGCAAGCCATACACTACTGTGCTGTGTACCAATGCTTGCACTAGCCTTGTGGTATCTTCTACCCGCATGCCCTTTATATTTATGTTGATGCGTGTAACCATTCTCGTAATTTGCTTGACGGTGTGGCCTGCTGTCAGCTTTCTATTCAGATGCCCAATATGTGTACTGTGGATACTTCCGGGGTGCGTCTTCCATCCAGCGTGTATAGTTTAGTTCGCCCGGGCTCTTGTAGTGTGTGCCATGGACCCTAATGACTTACGATGTTTTAGGCGCGCATCTGAGGCCACGTCTTGCAGCGTGCTCTTCCAGACAGGCGGCTGCTGTGTAGTGTAGCTCAACCTTCAGAGTTTTCACCAGCGCAACCCTCGTACATAGCGGCGGACGTAGCACGTCCTGTATTACCGCGAGTGCCACGTGGCACATGATCGAACGGTGAAGGTGGAAGCTGTGCAATAGCCATCTTATGCTACCCATGGCATGGAGGCTGGGACGCGCCTAGAGTGCTAGCTTTATTATGTAGAACCTTAAAATAAAATCTTAAGTACTTTTCTATTTCTTAGTTTCTGCGTATTATATAATGGTTAAGGTGTTCACTGTGGTGGAACGTATACCACTCCCCCTCCCTGTGACGGACTTCAGTGCATTCGCATAATAGAATATAACGAATCAAATATAAATTTGTTACAATATGCCTACCTGGAGAAGCTGAACCGACGATTTTTCGTTGGCAGTGCTGTCTCGCATAACCGGCGCAATGCACAAAATTGGCCGAACGAAGCTCCGTTCTAACGTGCTGCTAGTGAGGGCAAGAGAGACCGAACTACGGAAAAATCTGCCGGGCACTTCCTGACCATGATGGCTTATCATGATACCACAACTCGCATTCGGTCTTGTCGCTGGCGTGAGATGCGACCGGAGCGGTGGTCTAGTGATTGAGCATCCGCCTCGCATGCGGGAGGTGCGGGGTTCGATCCCCAGTGCCGCTGGGTACCCACCGGTGACACAGTGGGTTCAAGCTTCTCCTGGCCTGCTGCTCAGCTTAAACAGGGTGAAATACAAGGGAAATAGGTCTTTGAACCCACCTTGAACAAACGAAAATACCTTCTGTCATGGCGCTCTTTGGCCGAAGATGCCCTTGCGCCATAAAATTCACTATCATCGGGTATGAGATGCTGTCACTGCTGCATTTTGTTCATTTATTTTATTTTTATGAAGAGTAATACCAGAGAGGCATCACGCCTGCCAAACATTTACACCTTCCTCACCCCCTTTCTGCTTCTTCACCCCACCACCAATGCCCTGCCAGCCGTCCCTGCGCGCTGCAGAGAAGCAGACTTTTCAGAGTTCTCTCCGCAATACCACTGCCGTCTCAAGCACGCCGCCTAACCGTAGCAAAGAAAAAAAAGAGTAAATAAAGAAAAGTTAGCACGCGAAGAACCGGCGAGGAGACATTGACTCCACTTAAGCACGACGTCACTGATGTGTCGCGATTTACAAAAATACTTCCCAGAAATTGCGCGAAGTGTCTGCAAGTGGCGATGCGCCGAGTGCGGAATTCGGGTGCTCGATGTAGGATTCATTTAGTATGGTGCTACGACATCTCCGCCAATTTGTAGCGTGGACTCATACGGCCACATATCAAAACTTTTGTGGAAATTACATTTCCATGGTATTGAGGCACGTAACTGTCTAATACTGCATCCAGACATTGAAATCTTGTTCCAGATTAAATTTTAGCGATCTTTCCATCGTAGGGGTCGGCGCGGTCATTGTGATAAAAAAAAAATTATGGCGCCGCTTAAGTTACTTTAACAGTGGAATTCTATAGTATTATTTCATATCTGTCGCAGCTTTGTAGCAACTTCTGTGGGTGTTTGCGTCAGCTTGTTCGCAATTTTCGTTCTATTAACCACCATATTCGAAATCCTAGCTGCAGTAGCAGGCATCCGCTATGCTGTGCCGGAGCCAACATTTGTGTACATCACGTTTTCTTTTATTTTGACTTAGATTCTCTATCTAGGTCGCCCTCTAGAAACTAGGTCGCTCATAACCCGGTGGAACAGTTGTAATGACGTCCCAAACTCACTTGACTTCTCCCGACTAATCATTATTTGCCACCTGCCAGACTGGGCAGGTTGCTCACAAACCGGTTCCGGGCTGCCAACTGACACGGTCGGCAGGTTGTGATTAGTCACCATGTGACGTGGCCTCTCTCGACCAATGATCTAATTTTGCCGCGGACATCGGTGGCGTTTTGGTGTGGCGACAACTCTAAACGACAGCGGTGGTATAATGGTTTGAGCATCCGCCTCGCATGCGGGAGGTGCGGGGTTCGATCCCCATTGCCACCGGGTATCCACTGGCCATCACTCTTAGAAAAAAGGTAATAGTACCTACTAACTTTAGTGTAGTAACTGGTTGTCACATATGTTACCACCTTGTTAGTAACTGCAGTTAGTAACGAGAAGGTTAGTAACAGTTACTAACCCATTGAGTTAGTAACGGTTGCTACCCGCAGTTAGTAACGGGAAGCTATACTACTAACTAAAAAAAATGAAACTTTCGCTCGTTTCTTAATTTGTGCATACCAAAAAAATAGCGACATGGTGAATCTGACTAAATCCCGAATTCAGTCAGAGCTGTCGGAGCGTGCTGGCCGTAAATCACATTCTTAGGTTAAGGCTTATTGCGCACTACATGTACAAATTATGCGAGGTGATGGCACCAATTTTGCCGGGCGCGCACAAAGGTTCACAGTGCAAGAAAAGCACAAACCAGAAAGAGTCACAAACGAGCTTTTCGCGTGCACAGGAGAACCTTTCCCAGTCTTATATACTCCGTAAATATGACTCTCAGTAACTGGCTAGTGGCTGCTACCCGTTGAGCTAAAATACGAGCGTTCATTATGAAGTGGAGAATGTAGAAGCAGCTTAGTCTAACAGCATACCCCTGCAGAAATGTTTAATTACAAAACCAACTTATTCGCAGGAAAGTCTGTGTCAATTATATTTTCTGAGTTTATATTAGTAGCGACCAGAGTTAGTAAAAAGGTAGCAAGGACTACTGTTACTAAATATACTTTGAAGAGGGCAGTAAATAATCAAACGCAGTCGGAGTTAGGAACTGCTGCACTTACTACCCTGTTACTAACTTTTTTTTAGGAGTGTGTGCCTAGGTAGTAACAGACAGTGAAAAGTTAGTAACGGTGCAACAGAAGCAGCAAACTGCTGCAGTTACTAGCTTTTTGCTTGCGGTTACTAACTTTTTACTAACTTCTTTTTAACAGTGTACAACCGGTACAATCTTTCCCCTGGTCTGCTTTTCGGCTTATTTAGTGTGAAATGCTTACGAAATGGGTCTTTGGCCCGACCTGGAGTAAAAGAAAATACCTTGGGCGCTCTTTGGCCACAGATGCCCTTGCGCCATAAAGCCTGCCATCATCATCATCATCGTCATCACAACTCTAAATCTATCGCAATAAAATGGCCTCTCCCGATCTAACAATGGGTTCCCCCTACCTTCCAAAGGAAGGCTGCACTAAAGCGCCCCATGCGGAGCGACGAGTTGGCGAATTAGCGCTAGGAGTGACCCTACCAGCACGCCTACTCGCAAGCACCATATTAAGTTTTTTTCGCCATTTTTTTTGTTTCAGATACACGACGAAAGACGCCCTTAATAATAAAATCGAGTTCGACTAAGCCGCAGCGTCCTTGCTCGAAAACATAAAACACTACGGCATCCTGAACGTCGTTGCTCGCGTTCACAAAATGCAAGCCCTAATGGAGAAGGCCAGGGTCCTTCTGAGCGTAAACATGATAATCGCGCGCGCTGGGAGCGTTTTGAATTCTATTGATGAGCGCATCCTCCTTTACCGATCGCATGGACACGGTTTGCATGATTAACTTCGGAAGTCAGTACTTGGCCTTCCATTTATGCTCAGCTACACTCTATGCACGAAAGGAGTAAACGGGGAGTAATCTGTCCTCTTGCACACTCCCTTTAAAGGGCCACAGAAAGGGGTGTTGGAGCTTGGTTTTAAAATGCTTGCACTATGTAGTATACAGGCCACCGAGCGTCCATGCCGCGTACGAGACCTCAAAAATGAGCGGGAAATTTAGAATAATTCTTTTTAAATTCCTGCTTTCGCACCTCGCGGCGACGCGCGGTGCCGGGCTTTTGCGCGAAAACCTGGCAGACGACGTCGTCACGTCTTGCAAATGACGTCAGCAGCCGAGGGTAATCACTGGTTCACAGCGCCAAATTCTTTCAGACGTCACTTGCTACCGCTTTCGCGGCCACTCCGCGCGCTCCGCAGCCGGCGGAGGTAGGGGAGGGGCCGAGGGAGTGGGGCCGGTGGATTAGCGAGCCGTTTTGGCGTACGAGAGGAGAGGGAAAGGCGCAAAGACGCGGAAGTTCAAATTTTGTCTGCATATAACTCAGCTTCCACAGAACGCATTAAAATAATTATTCTTGCTGGGGGATAATTATGAACCGTTGTCTTTCAACGTCCCAGACATACAGCCCATTGAGACCCCCTATCTGGGTCCCTTTAAGGTAAAGATGAATGAATTTTCTCTTCAAAACACGCGAAGTTTTAGCAGTTGCAAAAATTTTAATCGGGATTTCAATCTCCTCCATTTCCTAACCTCAGGCCCTCCGGTGGCCCCGTTTAAACAGCATCAAGTTACTATGCTCTGCAGTGGAAATATATACCTCAAAAGCCAAGAGCAAGCATTCGATTTATTTAGTGACCGAAATCTACTCCAAAACTTGGCCAGCATAACCTGTGCCTAAATAAACGTAAGAGCGCGCTATAGGACGGCTTACTCCCCTTTCATTCCGTGTCCGTTTTCTTCGCGACAGTCTCAGAGATATGGGCGCGATTTTACGTACTGTGCACTTTCTCGTTAAGTTCATCACCTCAGGGCCATCTTGAATGCATTTTGTTCAACTTCTACTCTGTTTTTTTTCTTTTCACAAGACAGCAGTTTTGCATGGGCCATGCCTTTTACAAATTTCGCGTTCTCCCGAACACATGCGGCCACTTCCGAAAAATCACAGATGCACGTTTTCCGGCGCTCTCTCTGTTCGATGAAAACCCGAAATAAAGCTCACAGAAGACACAGGTGCTGCCGAACCCAGACATGTCGTGTCGACAGTTCGATGTATGTAAAACTTGGCTACTTAACCTCATTCTTTAAAAAGTTGGCCTATCCCCAAATATTTCAAAGGTCCCTGCAAATTTTAGAAGCAGGCTCACCCCAGAGAGCGGATTAAAGTAGATTAGTGGATGAATTAAAGCGTAAGAGTGGGTCGGGTTAGCATAATCCCCTATGATAATGTAATGGAAAATGCTTGAACGTTCTGGTCCTCAGATCTTAAAATTTGGCGGTGCTGATAACGTCGCGACTCTCTTTACCACTCGGGGAATCTTTTTACAGACGAACAGGGTGGTTTTTTGCAGGGCGACAACATAAACACTGTCGCAATAAAGATGGCAATGTATAAGCCAATTTGTAACATAGATGCGGGAAAGCTTTGCACCCACGCTGTAGTGACTGGTACGTTGGAGCGACGACCTCGGCCGCCGGCGTGCTAGAAGCGTACCGCTCGCTAGGCCTTGCTAGGCCTAACGTGCTTCTGCTAAGCCTAACGTGCTTCGCATTGATGCCGCAGCGGAAGGTGCTTTGGAACTAGCAACAGTCTCTACCTTAAGTTGCCTAATCTAGTTGTCAGTAAACTGCAAATCGAGTAATCGCTCACTATGAGCACTGCGGTCGGCAGCCAAGCCAGCGAAGTGTCCTGTTGTGTTTTTGTGCCTCTCTCGTCCTTGTTCCTTTCGCGCCGTCCTGACATCATCTACAGCTATGAACCAACTAGCCCAAACCACAGTACTTCTTGAAGTAGGGCAGGCGACAGCCGCCGGTAGGCCTTATGTAGCTATAGTCAGGCTGACTTCACCACATGACAGCGACGTGGAGTAGAAAATGAGAACCAAGGAACGAAAAGCCACCCTCGCGCACACCCACTATCACCTAGACACGCGCTGTCAAATCTCTAGCGTTGCCAGCAGTATACCCAAGGTGTACCCAACTGAGCTGTACCCAGCAGTATACCAAAGCAGTATAGTCATAAGTATACCAGCCGACCCGCCTCTGCGCGCGAAAAGTAATCGAAGAATGCCGTTAAGAGAAGGGGCACTATCATGCATGATACCGGCACGCTGTTCGATATATCGAATGACCGGCGAAATTCGAGTTCGATGTATTAGAGACATTACTGTACTTTTATAAAATTTTAAAATGAATAATCTGTGTATTCGATATACCCAATAGTTCGGGTTTAGGTATATCCGGGTTTAGGTATATCCGGGATCGACTGCAGCACGTTCTTAATGGATGCGGCAGACAGCGCCGCAGTCGTGGTTTGGAGCTTCATTATCGCATCTCACGCAAACCGGCTGTGGCAGGACATGCAGATTTAATCCTTTCTTTTTTTTTCTTTTCCCCTGCAGCACCTCAAGTCTTTTAAAGGCGGGCACGCAAAAAGAAAGATTGTCATGGCCCTCAGCTTGCTCGACTACAGTGAAGACAACGCATGGAACCAGTACAAGAACTGGGTAAAGATGGCCGTCGAGTGAGTCCGACTTCTCTTTTTGTGTCATGGAGGAAGGAAAGCTCGGGAGAGGCCCTCGCTATGCAGCTGCACGCCAAAAAGTCTGCAGGAATTCACGCGCTTTCGCAAGGACTTCTGGGAGTCTTTGGCTGACGGCGCAGCCAACGGTAACGCTGGGCGCAGCGGCGTCGTCTGCTGCAAAGCCTGCTGAGCATGCGCGAGTGCGCCGAGACGGCGGCCAAGTAGTGGGAGGAGGAGAGGGGAGCAACTTCAAAAAAATGTGACGTAACCGCCTCTCCTGAGTTCTTTCCTTTTTCCATGTTTGGTGTTGACTCTGAAGAGTTTTGCGAGTAGCGACGTCACAACAGGCGTTGAAATAATAGATGTGTTTAAAAATAAAGAAAAAAGATTGATTAGAATAATGACGCTGTATTTACAGACGTGTTGTAATATTCGACACATTTAGTATACTTTGTTACCGCTGCCGTTACCGGAGTACCGGAAGTCCGCTGATTGGTCGCGATGCTGCAGACGCGCTCGCAGCTGACGGGTACCTGGTGCCATCTGGCGCCGTCAAGATGATTTGCGCATGCGCACTGGCTAACCGCGGGCTCCCGGTACTCCGGTACCGGTAACGCGGTATCGGTATGCTAAACGTGTATTAAAGCGAGAAAACGGCGTATTAGAAATGCAAGGAAGGCTACGAGCAGTGGGGTGAGGAGAGTATTAGAGCTTTGCGAAAGACTTGCCCCTCTCCGTGTTGAATGACGGAAAAGGTTGGAGTAAAATTGAGCAGCTTTCCCCTGGCGTTCTGGAAGTGTTCAGCTATTTGCGCTTTGTGTGTTGCGGCCTCTTTCGGTGAGGTCAGAGACCAACATTGTTGTTTCCTTGGTGCAGCGGGTTTCCCGTGGATACCGTCATCGCCATCAGCTCCTACTTGGGTACGGACGACATTACTAAGTGCAAGGTGGTGCCTGCCGACCCGCTCAACATCAATGATGCCAAGTACCCGTCCATTGTAATGACCAGTGATTTCGTTCCTCTCGATCCACGCGCGAACGCAGATGCAAACTATCCGAATCATGTAGCGAGCAGACCAGCAGCTTGCATTTTAAATAGGGACAAAGCAATGCATACTGTAGTCAGGTACAACGCAAGAACGAATCTGATTTTTTTTCGTCAAAGAACCTTCTTCTATCAAATTGCGTCGGCCGATTTTCATGACAATGCTAGTGTCGCAAAGCGGGGAGTTGTAGATGAAAGGGGACAATCTCTGCCCTCTATGGTTGGGCATAGACCCCTCTTTCCATTGTGGCGCAGCTCCCTGCATTTTCAGGTTAGCAGGGTCATGAGAATCTGCCGACGCTATTGATTGGAAGGGAGTCATTTGACGGGGAAAAGACTCTGTGTTCTTGACCTGTATTCCACTATAGAGTCGGATACAACCCAGTGACTCCTGTTAGAACAATTTTAGGCAGTATACTTAATTTTAAGCCATTCCACCTGATATTTAGGCACCCTCTTCAGACTCTATAATTATGCACATACTCACTACTCTTAGGCCCTATACACCTGGTTTTATTGCTATCATCTGCACACATTCTAGCCCGAGTCGACCAAGAACCTCGTGATTGTTGCTCTTTGGCCTTAGTTGCGCTTGCGCCATAAAAACTTAGCATCATCATCATCATCAGATGCAACTCAACAATGAAGCGGCCTTTTCTAGTCAAATGACCCTTTTACAGCCAATGGTGTCGGCCGGTTCTCATGACCCTGCTAACCTGACTATGCAGGGAGGGCACTTCCTCACCGCGGTGTGAAGGGACGGTCCACTTTCATCTGCAACTCCCTGCATTATCACGCTAACAGGCTTGTGAGAATCGGCCGACAACATTGGCTGGAAAGGAAGAGGAAGGGAAGAGTTAGGGAATAGCAACGTGGGTTTCACAAGCCCTGCTAACCACGTCAGGCAAAAGTGTAATAACATTTGAATGGTATGTCGTATTGCCAACAAATGATGTAATTAGGTGTTCCCGTGTGTGTGTTTTTTTTATAGACTAGGAAAAGCTTTAATTTGCATGCTTACGTATATGCAGCCTTCATAGATTACGAGAAGAGTTTAACTCAGTCGAAATCTCAGCAGTCATGCAAACTTTGCAGAATCGGGATGCAGAGGAACCTTATGTAAAAAAAAAATACTGGAAGATATATGTAACGGCTGCACAGCCACCATACTCCTATATAAAGTCAGCAATAAAATTTCAATAAGGAAAGGTGTCAGGCAATTTTAGGTATTAAGACGCCTAGATTCGAAACAGTTGGGGGCAAGAGTTAATGGAGCATACCTTAGTAATTTGCGATTCACAGATGACATTGTCTTGCTAAGTCACTCAGGCGATGAATTGCAAAGCATGATCAATGACCTAGACAGGCAGATCAATATGGTGGGTCTGAATATTAATGTAAATAATGTTCAACACTCTCCGAAGGAAACAGCAGTTCACAATTTCTAGCGAGCTGCTGGAAGTGGTAAAGGAATTCGTCTACTTAGGGCAGGTAGTGACAGCTGATCCGGATCATGAGAAGGAAGTAACTAGAAGGATAACAACAGGGTGGAGTGCATATGGCAGGTTCTCTCAGATCATGAATAGCAGTTTACCAATATCCCTCAAGAGAAAAGTACCACAACAGCTGTATCTTACCGGTACCCTCCTACGGGGCAGAAACGTGGAGGAAAAGGGTTAAGCTTAAATTAAGGACAACTCAGCGAGCCATGGAAAAAAATGATAGCTGTAACGTTAAGAGACGGGAAGCGCGAAGAGTGGGTGAAGCAAATGCGTGTTAATGACATTTTAGTCGAAATCAAGAGGAAGAAATTGGCTTCGGCAGGACATATAATAGGTGCAATGGATAGAGTGGCCGCAGCTCGCAAAGGACCGGGTTAATTGGAGAGATATGGCAGAGGCCTTTGAAATGCAGTGATCTTAATCAGGATGATGATGATGATGTGGATAAAAGACGAATATCACCAGGAGCTGTATCTAGTAAGGGGATCAAAGGGAAACTAAAACAAAATGAAATACTACAAATGCGTCACTTCGTGGCAAGGAAATTTGCATGATAAGGCCGCGAAGGGGCAGCGTCGTAGAAAATGCTCGTTGTTGGGTTATGTATACTTGCAGTGGAGGCCTATGTTCATTCGGGCTAAAGAGTCTGTTGCGCTACTAATCACTGCCGAATTCCCGCGTTGTCCGAAACGAACGTTGACATCTATAGACTGGCGTCATGTTGAGAATGTTGTTGATGCCCAAGTGGGCATCATGGTTATTTTCAGGTAATTTTTATATTAAGTATAAGCACAAGCACTGGCAGTGTCGTGGGGCATAAAAATCCTTTCATTCCTGAAGGAAGCCTACACAGTCTATAGGTATTGGGCACTAACTCAAGCAGCACAGGTAATTGGCCCAATATTGTAAAGGGATGGCTTCGCACTGTTCCGTTGTAGGACCAGCATCTGCCAACTTATGTCCAATATTCGGCCGATTACCTGCTCTGCTTGGGAAATGTGGGCGAACTCTCCTGCTCCTGCCATCACACCGTTACCAGTATAATCAAAATGAAAGTATATGACACTTTTAGTTTCTAGTACGCGCCTTTAGAGCAGAAATTTGAAGCCAAGCCAAAAAGCTTGAAATTGAATAGGAGGCAGCACACCGAGGTGTGGGCAGGAATTCCTAAAAAGCACAGGTAATACGCCCAATATTGGGAAGTGCTGTTATCACACTGGAACTTTGTAGGACCAGAATTTGCATATATATTTCCAATATTAGACCGATTATTCGTTTGCTGGGGAAGATGACATCGTTCACGAATTTGATTGTAGCATAGCTGAAATTAGTGCACACGGGGAGAGCATGGCCAATGGCGAACAGAAAACCAGTGGTCCCTCACACTCTAAACAAAAAGGAGTAAAAAGGGAGGTTATTCTCTTTTTACTCCCGTACGGGTGAATTTGTGTTTAGAGTGCGGGGCTACGCAGTGGATTCCAAGCGGGGAATGTAGGGTGGAAGTTTGGCATTGGCTGATGGCGGCTGGTGTAGCACAGGTTTGGGGAAAGTGCACGCGGAAGTGCTTTAATTGTCTTGCGGTGAACATAAGTAGTATGTTGACGATGATGATGACGATGCAAGCCCTGTCTGTTTTTTTCCACGTGGCAGAAGCACATAATCTTAGGGTAGCTTCGAAATATATTTTCCCCGACAATAGTTCACAACACGCTGGTTCATATTCGGGTAATGGTCCACAGACACTCCTCCTTTGGGGTTAAAATAAGCGCTCGGGTAGTGCACGTACTCCGCTTAACCTCGGTGTTAATAGAGTCCATCCTGAGTGTCATTTCCTCATGAACTCCTCCTTGCTCTCGCAGTCGCGGAACTCGGAGCTGATAAAACCCTCGTTCCAGTACCAGAAGCTAGAGGCCATGGTCGGCCTCTCGCTCTTCATGGGGGCAAGGCAGTACACCAACAACCTGCCAGAAAATGCAGAACAACCTGCAGAAACAACCTGCCAGCAGATGGACAAATACAAAATCCTGTACGCCAACTGCTTGGCCGAGGATATAGCAAGCATCGACATGGTAAGAAGCACACCTCACCCTATTTCCAGCCACGCCATTTTGTTGTTGCGCCTGCGTTGTCGTTTTTGTTCCTCGTGCTCTTGTCGTGGCTCATTCGCGCGGTACTAACCTTTTTTCTGCAATGAACCAACTAGCCCGCAAAAACGTTCTAATCCAGCACGCGCGTCTAAATGGGCGTATCCGGTCTTCACGTTGAACGTATACGCGTTGGACAACTAAACCGCGCCCGCTGCGAGTGGGCCATCTTCACTGTTTTTTTTTAGTAGAGTGCCCCTCTAGCGGCTGATAGCCGCAACTACATGTTTCCCAAGCGGAAAAGGGATGCGAGGCGGCATGACCTGTATTACCACGTTACCATGACAAATGTCAGCACATTGGCCGTGTGGTTTACCGGAAATAGGAGCAGCACTGGCTTCGTCTGGCCAGAGCAAGCGTGCGTGTCTGCGCGCGGTCTGTGGACAGGCCTGTCACGCAGTGTGCACTATAATCCCTGACTCAGAGGCGCTCGATAATCAGACCACGTGTTCTTGCTAGAGACCAGTGCGCGTAGGAAGCGCGCGCCCCTCTGCGTGGGCTTAGATGTTTGGACTGCACCTGATTATTAGATGTTTTTAGCATACCGGAGACGTAATAGCGGAGACGTATACCGGTTTACCGGACCCCTCCTGCGCACGCTCAGTGCCTCTGGCTGGCCCCACCCATGTCACTAAGCGTGCTCAGCAGTTTTACGGTAAACCGGCATACGGCTCCGCTAATACGTCTCCGGTATGCTAAAAACGTCTTTGCTAATACGTCTCCGGAATGCTAAAAACGTCCATTAGACGTTTAATAGACGTTTACTAGGCGTTTTTAGCATACCAGAGACGTACTAGCAGAGAAGTATATCAGTTTACCGGACCCCTCCTGAGCACGTGCAATGGCTCCACTTGACCCAAACAGGGCCACTGCGCATGCGCAGACGGCGTCCGGTAAACCGGTATACGTCTCCGGTAGTATGTCTCCGGTATGTTAAAAACGTCTATGCTACTACGTCTCCGGCATGCTAGAACGTCCATTAGACGTTTAATAGACGTCTACTGGACGTTTTTACATACCGGAGACGTACTACCAGACCTCTCCTGCGCACGCGCAGTCTCTCCACTTGACCCAAACAGTGCCATTGCGCATGCGCAGGAAAGGTCCGGTAGTACATCTCTGGTATGTCAAAAACGTCTAGTAGACGTCTATTAAACGTCTAATGGACGTTTTAGCATGTCGGAGACGTATTAGCATAGACGTTTTTAGCATACCGGAGACGTATTAGTGGAGCCGTATGCCGGTTTACCGTAAGACTGCTGCGCACGCTTAGTGACATGCGTGGGGCCAGCCGGGGCCACTGCGCGTGCGCAGGAGCTGTCAAATAAACTGGTATTCGTCTCCGGAAGTATCTCCCTGATATGCTAAAGACATCTAATTATAAGTTACGCTGTTTGGCGCACACCGAAAAAGAAAGCTAGCTGTACGGTTACCACTGTGTAACGCGAGTTTCGGTGACAGCTGTCTGCGGTACCGAATGTAATACTATGTATTCTGTATTATCTGCCACTCTTGACGTCACTGTTCATACCGTTCACCGTGACTGCGCGCACCAGCTTTTCTCTCCTTCATTCTCCCTTTCCTCCTCGCGCTCCTTCCTGTTACGCCAACACCGCATACCCGGAAAGCCTGCCCAGCTGTCGGTGTATCATAGCGCATCTTCCACACTCCGAGTCGGCTTTGCCGGCTTGCACTTGTGTGTAGTTGGCGCCGTTGGGCTACAACTCTACTGCCAGTACTGAGTGACTACATCGCTCTCTGCCATTCAGCGTCTATTTGTTAAAAAGAGCACTGGGTGTTTACCATGCCGCTTGTTGATGAATAAGTCCATGTCTTATTCACTACGTTTTTGAAGCTGTTTCGAAACCTCTGCCGGTTCTAGGTTAAACCACCGAGCAGGGTGAAATGCCAGATGAAACACGTCGAAGCTCGAAGAAGCAAAACGTATTTAAGTTCCGCCATTTTCTTTCTCGCAGACGTGCGGAGTCGACAATCCTCTCGAGCTAACGCAAGTGTCTTCTAACGCCAACCTCGGACGCCATGGGCCCGGTTTGAACTTCCTTTGGGACACGAAGAAAACTATGCTGGAGAAGGCAAGGAGAATTCGCATCATGTGCCGTTGTGTTGCCGCTTTTACTGCTCGAACCCTTTCAAGCCAATGGCATCAGCCGATCCTCATGAATCTGTTAACGCAAAATGCAGGGAGCGGTGTCACAATGCAGTGAGAGGATTCCCACTGACCATGGAAGTGATGGACAATCCCCTTTCATCGGCCACCCCCTGCATTTTCGCGCTAGCAGGCTCATGATAAACTTGGACAACGCTGTTGGCTGTGCAGGGAGGGTGTCATTTGAAGGGGAAAAGCAGCTTTTTTCTTGAGTTGTATCAGACTATAGCAGTGTAGAATGATTCTTTTTAAACGTTTCTGACAGCAATGAGCCGTGCGTATGGAATTACGGTATATGGAGGAGGGGTGGGTTAGGTCTTTTAGTCGCTTGTCCAAATTTGAAAAGCAGTTGAGAGATGTATTGTTGAGAACATCTCCCGCTCAAGCCCAAATGGCCTTTGCATCACCGTTCGGCCAGCGCAGGCTTCCCATCTGCAGAAACATGCGAAACTCAGGCGCAATTTGAAGGTGACCTGTTCAGGGTTAACCTTATCGGATTAAACTGATCAAACGCTGTTTATTTTTTGCAAGATGGCTCAACGAAATACATGAACTTAGCTAATTAAGGGCTGTCTTTAGAGGCAGGCGAAATCTGTGACGGAACTCTCTTATACATCTTTTACTTCAAAAACGCCGCGAATGCAGGTGAACTACGTGAAGAGAATCGCTCGAAGCCGCTTCGCGTGGCTGTACCTGGACGTGCACCTCGCCGACTAAGTGACGCGATACGCTGCTGTCGACGATCCATCTGTCTGCTGATACACCCAGGAGGAGGCGCCGGCTGGAGATTCGGCGAAGCGCGTTGCGCTACACTTTTGTCGAGCGGGGGCAATAAATGGCGCGTGTTCGCCGACAGCGAAGCCTCATTTATACATCCATAGCTAGTGCTGTGCTTGCCTCTCCAATAGTGTCTTTATATGCAGTATCATCATCATCATCATCAACCTGACAGCACCCACTGCAGGGCAAAGGCCTCTCCCGTGTCTCTCCAATTAACCGCGCCCTTTGCCACTGCGCCCACCGTATTCTCGCAGACCTCTTAATCTCATGCGCCCGCTGCCACATTTCCCTTCTCTTGGAATCCACTCCTTTAGCCTGAAGGACCAGTGGTTATCTTGCATTCGCATTACATGCCCTGCATGAGCCCATTTCTTCCCCTTGATTTCGACTAGGATGTCATTATCCCGCGTTTGTTCACTCACCCACTCTGCCTGCTTCCGGTCTTCTAACGTTAAACCCATCATTTTTCTTTCCATGGCTCGCTGCATTGTCCTTAACTCAGCTGAAACCTTTTCGTTTATTTTTTTTTGAACAGCACAAGATGCCTAATTAGTAGCGCCCCTTTCATATCGGGGCGGTGATAATTGTAATTATCAATTCCTGAAGCGTAAACATCCATTGAATTTTGCTGCGCCCATTCTAATCGTCTCTAAATTGCCTCCAGCTTTTAGTGACATGCACGGTGACGTACGCTGTCGTCCATCTTTGCTCAGCTCTAGACGCCTTTCAATAAGCAAGCATGCGGTGCTTAACAAAGCAGAGGTCGCATCCGGATATTGTATTTCCCTACTCCTTACATGTTCTGCGCACTCTCCACTTTTTTTTCTTGTGGGTTCAGACCAATTCCCCTTTTTCCTATCCATGCTTCTTTTATTTTTGCTATATATATATATATATATATATATATATATATATATATATATATATATATATATATATATATATAATTCTGTCTACTTATTTCTGAACACGCTATCCGTTTCTCGCTCATCTCTTCTGTATCCAACCCCTATAAAAGTGGAAACAGCAGCGAAGTCAAATCGCTCCTCAAAAAAAATTGGCGGTGGTTTAGCTCTGGTTAAACTTGTAGTGACGCGATAGCTACAGCTCGCCGAGTGGAACTTGGTCACGTGACGAGCCACGTGACGAACCACGTGATCAGCCACGGCGGCGCGCCGCCGGCAGCTGCTCCGCACCACGTGACCAACCACGTGACAGCGTGGCGACGCAGCCACAGGGTTGGGCGCCGCCACGCTGAAGGTTCGAAATGCTACCGTAATGCAGCTATCGCTACAAAAGATCGGTCCGTCGAGAGAAACGTCGAGTCAAATGTTTCCTTTAACGAAGCGTATGCTTCGCAATATATATTTTTTAATCAGTCAAACACGTCGTATATATATATATATCTCGGTGGACACCCGAACATCGCCGTAAGGGAAGGAAAAAAGGGTGGACTAATAAAAAAGGAAGAGGTGCCGTAGTGGAGGGCCCCGGTTTAATTTCGACCACCTGGGGATCTCTAACGTGCACTGTCATCGCATAGTACACGGGCGCTTTAGAGTTTCACCTTCATCGAAAACGAGGGGGAGTTCGTCACTTGTGACGTCACAGGGACAGAGACAGCAGGGTCATCTGGCAACGACGAGGGGAGAACCATTCAGCGTTTCCAGATGCCCCTGCTGTCTCTGTCCCTGTGACGTCACAAGGCGCAGAAGTGTTGCGGCCAATCAGCTTGGCACGCTGTACATATCTCCTCTGTTTTGCCTCCTCGCACTATTTCGTGTTACGCCAACAACGACGACGTCGCGCAACCAGGATGCGTGGCCTCAACAGCTCTCGCTGTAAAATAATGCGGCTCTTTGACGTAAACGCAGAGGCAAGCGTACCAGACTAGCACTCCGCTGCACCATCAACTTTTAAATAGTTATTCCGCAGCTTCTGCAATCATGCACCATTTAAATGGCCACGTTTATCAGCAATGCAAATGGTATTTTTTCTCCCGATACCTGTAGCTCGACTCGACAGAAATATCATCGTGCCCTCATCGAAAGCAACGTGGAATCAATGCTGAGAAGTTTCGGGTGGCACCGTAAATTCGTTTCGGTGTACCGGAGTACTGCGCTTTGGCCGAAAACCGCCCTAACACGTGTCCAATAGTTTGGACGGGGACTTTTTTTAATGCATAGCGCCCCTATTTACTAAACGTGAATTATAGAGCACCCGACTGGGACGCTGTCAGTGTAATCGGCATTAACACTCACGACCATGCATCTAATATCATCAGTATAATTGCACCAAGGATCTTTGCACTCTTTGCTTGTTAATTCTTCAAACGTGCCGACACACGGCTTTGTCGCTTTGTGAAGCAAGACGCGACGAGATTTGTCTAGATTGATCGCATCCAGGCGGAGCCTATTCTAGGTTGTTCCAGACTGTTGCAGTAGCATTGCACGCCGTATATCGAAATTTCGCTTTCAGCTTTAAATGGAACCCGGCCGAGAGCGGCGGGCATTCTGTTCGACGACCGCCGAGCACGCTGGGTGCTACGCCGCCGGCGAGTTCTTTTTGGGCGCAAGTCAGCCTGTTAAAAAGATTCGTTTTGCAGCCCTTTTCGCTGTCTTCCTGCACGCGGGACTGCCGTCGCCGCTACGTGACAATCGGTTCGATAAGAAAAATTTGATATTTATTGAAAGGTGTGGCTTTTATGAACAAATTTTAATATTACATTCACGTTCATGCATTATAAATTTCTAGCCTATGCTTTTCTCCTGCTGTGTTTAAATTTGCAACTCAGTTTTAGATCAGTTCAGTGGTCCAGCACTGGAGCGTTACGGGGAAGTTCAGAAGTGAAGAAAGCTGAAGTGTGTCGCGTGCAGGCATCTCGTCGCGAGCGCTCAAGTCGGCTGTGCTTTGCCTACTGCTGACGACCCTTCGCCTGGAAATTTGAGTCAAGCTGCGCCTATCCCTACAGCGGGCCTGCGGACTGCTTGAGTTCTGGGAAGAGCGCCGCAGCGCACTCGACGTTAGGTGAGGACTAACCAGCTATACGAAAGTCGCCATCATCGTGGGCGTCACCGCTGGTCGCCGTAAACCACAGGCAAGGGATTCGTTCACACTCGATGCGGGATAGTGTATGAAAGTTCGTCCGCCACAGCAAGTGTACTGCTCCATGGATGGTAGTTATAGACCACTTTGTCCAGATCGCTGCTGCGTTGGGGGAAGTCCAACGCGGGGAAGTCACGTCACGTCACTTGTCGTGACATCACAGGCGTCATCTGTGGCTAGCTCCTACAGTGTACGCGGAAAGCGGCTGGCGATAAGCGGATTAGCAAACACCCAGGATTTCCCAGCGCTTTCTTGATCCAAAGACGGCGGCCGCTATGATGTCGGTTCCAGCTATGTATATTTGGTGACCTGCTACTACTGTTCACCATGCTGATAATATTAATAATTGGTTTTGTGAGGAAAGGAAATGGCGCAGTATCTGTCTCATATATCGTTGGACACCTGAACCGCGCCGTAAGGGAAGGGTAAAGGAGGTAGTGAAAGAAGAAAGGAAGAGAGAGGTGCCGTAGTGGAGGGCTCCGGAATAATTTTGACCACCTGGGGATCTTTAACGTGCACTGACATCGCACAGCACACGATGTCAGTGCATGTTAAAGATCCCCAGGTGGTCAAAATTAATACAGAGCCCTCCACTAAGGCACCTCTGGAATAATTTTGACGACCTGGGTGCCGTAGTGGAGGGCTCCGGTATTTCTGCCTTTGCGGGAAACGCACCCATACACGCGGCAGGTGGTTGTTTCTACAATGCTTTTGTAGATGGCGCACCAAGTCTCAATGCGAACAGCGCAACGACGCGGACAGAGTGGAAGAAAATACAGGACAAGCGCTGACTCACAACTGAAATTTATTTAAGGAAAGCAGTACATTTTATAGACAAAGTGGCCAACTTATCAGCTAGTACCTAGACAAAACCCAAGTTTTCTACGTGGCATCGAGGTATGCAACCTCACTGTCATAAAATGAAATAGGTGGCTTACTGACACATAACCTTGTTTTTTTCTTCATGTGATATGCTTCCATAATCTCTCGTGTTAATCGGGACGGGTGTTTGTAGAGGATATCACAGTAAGGCAATGAAGGAAAACAAAATTGGCAGTCTCGAACATGGTCAACTAGATGATTAGATTTGTTAGCTTCCAGATGGCAACCTTTTTCCGGGAAAAGAGAACGAAAGGAAAAAGGTTGCCATTCTCCCATACGTACACCGTATGTCACATAATCTTAAAAATGTGGCAAAAAGGTATGGCGTAGGGGTGGTTTTTTCAGCACCCAAGAAACTTAAAAGAGTTTGTGCTGTTTTGGAAAGAAAGGCTGAACAACGAAAAGAATCTGAAACAACTTGTGGGGTTAAGCACGAAACAATGTATGTGCCATGCGCAGAAGAGGTTGTGTACAAAATCCCAATGTCATGCGGACAAATATATATCGGGCAGACGGGGCGTTGCATCAACATACGTTTGAAAGAGCATGCAAATAATCTGGAAGCTAACAAATCTAATCATCTAGTTGACCATGTTCGAGACTGCCACTTTTGTTTTCCTTCATTGCCTTACTGTGATATCCTCTACAAACACCCGTCCCGATTAACACGAGAGATTATGGAAGCATATCACATGAAGAAAAAAACAAGGTTATGTGTCAGTAAGCCATCTATTTCATTTTATGACAGTGAGGTTGCATACCTCGATGCCACGTAGAAAACTTGGGTTTTGTCTAGGTACTAGCTGATAAGTTGGCCACTTTGTCTATAAAATGTACTGCTTTCCTTAAATAAATTTCAGTTCCGAGTCAGCGCTTCTCCTGTATTTTCTTCCACTCTGTCCGCGTCGTTGCGCTGTTTGCCACCATTATGTACCACCAACTCGCCCGTTTGGCTATTGTGTCTCAATGCGACATGTGCTGTTTTCTAGCAGCTGCCACAGATGGCGCTGTGATCTCAAGGTGGTAGCAGACTGCACTAAATCTCGAAAGGTGATGAGTAAGTGCTAACGCTCTTAAAAGACGCAAGTACAGCAAATAGTTACTTTTTGGGTGGGGCTATAGAAGCTTCTCGATTGACATTACATCGAAATAGCCGGAGCTTAAGAGCATGGCGGAGTAGAAGGCACTTACATTGTCATGTCGACTATTTAAATGTGAATACCCATTTTACGTACCCTACGAGTAGAAAGCGTTGGCGTATACCACTGGCCAATATCGCAATGAAGTGAGCGATGCCAAGCAACTGTCATTTTACTCGTTGCGATATTTCAAACAACTATGGAGATAAGTCAGAGACTAAAAGCGACCAGTAAGAAATGTAGTCCAGCAGATTTATCTCCGTATATATTTTGACGGCCGTTATTACATGTTAGTCGCTCTAGCGTCCGCACACTCAGTAATTAATTCTTCGGCCGCAACGAAATCGCGAACACGCTATAAATCGCACCGCTTTCCTCCGTTGCGGAACTTCTCTGAGCTCGGAAATGTGTTGACTTCCTTTCCAGCGAACCACATCGGTCTCACTCATTTTTCTTCCCTTCAAGACATGAGCGAGTACACGTCAGGATTTGAGAGTTCCGCCGTCGAGAGCCCGTCCAGTAAGTTCCTTGGGGACACTGCAGTTGGTTTACGTGAACATTGCTCACCGTATATACAAGTCTAACCTCGTTATAACGAAGCGGTTTATAACGAAATAATGGATATAACGAAGGAATGACGATTCCCCTTGGAAGCTCAGCCAACACGGGCTATAACGAAGCTACCGTTATAACGATGTAATTGGCTGGCCCCTTCAACTTCGTTATAACGAAGTTTACCTGCATATAGTAATAATTGCCCCTCCTATTAGTATTATGTCCGTTTATTAGACGTATAGCAGTGCTTGGAGAAGTGTGCGCTGAAAATTGTTTGCAGGCGTGAATTGTAATGTCTTGAAATATTTCGTTATAGATGCATCGAGCTGGAACTTTAGGCGGTGAAGGTGCTGAATCCAAAACACGCGAAACTTGCCATGCTTCAGTAAGAGACAAATGTGATCAAAATGCGACGCTCTGTTGGTCGCTGATAAGCGAGTGGCCCTAGATTTCTCGAGACGACGGTTGTACGCGTATACCGCATCCAACAGACCTGCAGTGACCGTGACTATTGATGCAAAAGCACACAAAGGTGCAGAGATACTTTGGCGAGTGGTGATCGGATCTGGCGGTGTAGCGTGCAAAAGTAGTGCTTTTTAGCCATACTGGTCGCTGCGGTGCTGACAGGCACTAATTAAACCCCGGTGACCTCCTCAAAGAACATGTATCGTTGAGGAAGCTTTCAGTGCTTCAAAACGCACCCTATTTAGTAGCTACTTCATTTGTTAGTTTGTTGACTAGAGTTCTTTGAGATCCGGCCTTGTTAGCGTCGTGCAAATTGTAGCGAGTTTACGTTTTTGTTTCAGCTTAGCGACATAGAGGCTAAAGGAATGCTGCATTATAGCAGGATACAAGTCAAGAGAAAAGCGGCTTTTCCCCGTCAAGGAACCCTCTTCCAGCCAATGGCGTCGGCCGGTCCTCGTGAATCTGAACGTGACAATGCAGGGAACGTCGCGACAAAGCATCTAGGCTACTATTCCCGACAATGCAGGGAGGAGACAATCCCCTTTCATCTGCCACTCCCTGCATTGTAACACTAGTAGGTTCATGAGAGTCCGCCCACAGCATAGGCTGGGAGGGGGTCCTTCGACGGGGAAAATGCGCTTTTTGCTTTACTTGTATTCGACTATAACACTATATTACGAGTACTCCACTATTTAAAGCAATGAATAATTATATGGAGTACCTGAGTGTTGCTAAAAGAAAATGAGTGCAACGTTTTGAGGACACACGGTCCTGTGTGTTTGCTCGTCGGTACGAGTCAGCCGTGTACATATGTCAATAGTGCTTATTACAACGAAAAATATGAGTCTAACGTGACCTGGACAGCTCAGGCAGATGGTTTGAAAAAGCAGTGAAAGGTCAACTAGGACGCTCATAACTTTCCTTATTTCAGTACTGGAGTCACAGGGTAAGTATCTGGCCACGTTTTCTCTTAAACCCAGAGCATTCTGGTGCTTCTGGACTTAGTTCGGAGATGTAGAGCAGAACTATGCCGCGGAGAAGACTGGCAACTTAAAAACACGCTATCGCACTTAAAATCAACCTTTATTGTAAAATTTACCCGGAAAAAGAGTTGAAATCGATGTACGCTACAGAGAAGCTGATTAGCAAAGATCGCTATTATGCTGATGGCGGGGGACGGGCATGACACCATGCAGCCTGCATGGGGTTATGGAAAGTAGGAATGGTTAATCTTTAGTACACCGTGCTACCGTTACCGCCGCCGCGGTGGCACGGTGGTTATGGCGCGCGGCAACTGAGCCGAAAGACGTGGGTTCGATCCTGGCCGCTGTGGTCGAATTTTGAAGGAGGCGGAATTCTAGAGCTCCGTGTGGGGTGCGACGTCAGTACACGTTGGAAGAACCCCAGGTGGTCGAAATTTCCGGAACCCTTCACTACGGGCGTCCCTCATAGCCTGAGTCGCTTTGGGACGTTAAACTGCCACCAAACCCGAACCTATCATTTTACTTTAAGATGTCATTCATGCGATACCATCTTCTATGACGTTGCGAAAAATTTGAGAATTCAGTTTCCTTCGTGCGTAGAATATGAGGAAACCAGTGAAAACTGATACCATTATCAATGCGTTAGCATTATACAACTGCCATCTTCACGAAGTCTGTCCGTCTAGTGTTATGTGACGCCGCTTAGTATAATTTGGGAAGAAGGGCGGGGAGGGTAGAAAGAAGACACGGCGGCCAATCAGAGAAGTGGAGAGAGGGTGGAGATGGAAGATGGAGAGAAGAATTGTTTTTGAAAAAAGGAAATGACGCAGTAACTGTCTCAGATATCTCTGCGGACACCCGAACCGCGCCGTAAGGGAAGGGATAAACGAGAGAGTGAAAGAAGAAAGAGGTGACGTAGTGGAGGGCTCCGGGAATAATTCCGACCACCTGGGGATCTTTAACGTGCACTGACATCGCCCAGCACACGGGCGCATTTTGCGTTTCGCCTCCATCGAAAGCGCTGTCGGAGCTCACTGGAGAAGTCGGGAGAGGTGGTGGTTAAGGGAGAGGAGATGGGAGCGCGCAAACAATTGGAGAGAGCGGGGAGATAGGAGGATAGTGACATGTTCGTGGGCCCCACAAAGGATGTGTCACGCATCGTGGAGAACATGCCCAAACGACGTGCCACATGATAACGCATACTTTTCCCCATGACTCGCATTGATCGTCTGTGAATTTCTTTTCTTTAACCACAGCTCTACAAGCGTAAGTACAGCGCAGAACGTCGCCACTTTATTTTTAAACAGTAGCTTCGGGCCTATAGTGTCGGCTCACAACACCCAAACGTGTACCCCGATTTTAGCTGAGTGTGTGACGCAGGCTTAGACCCTTTTACTTTAGAGCGTAGCTCTTAGGCTTCCGTTCCTGGCTTCCGTGTCTGAGGCCCGTTTCATATGCTGCGAATTTTGCCCCACCGACACTGCGAATTCGGTGCCGCCGCTGACGCCGCAATGCGATTGCCACTCAGTCCTTTCACATGCAACGCAGAACCTGCGAATTCGTTCGGTTGTGACAACAGGGTTGCTACATGTCTGCCTATCCAACCTGTGAATAAATGCGGCAGTAATGTAACATGGAGTTCGTTTATGTTGTTGTAGTCATGCGCACTTTTAGATACAAGATAACATTTCGTATCTTTTTTATGAAAGTAAACAGTTCCGAATTATTCGAAAAGTACACGATGGTTAAAGCCAAGCCTGGCCAAAGCTGGCCAAAGCCAAGCCTGACAGAGAGCCAAGCAGTGGATGCGAACACACCGACTCTGCGATTGAATTCCAACCGGACGGAAATCGTTCGCAAGCCGTCTGCGGTAAGAGCGGCGGCCCTCCTCCAGCCGCAGCCCGAATTCGCAGTGCCGGACGGTGAAATTCGCAGCATCTGAAACGAGCCTGAGTCGTAGGCATCTGCGTAACCAATTGTCCAAGTAGCGCAGTGAAACTCCACCAGTGACGATAAGCTAAAGCTTTCTATTTGCCTGCCTAATTCAGCTTCCTTGTTTCCTCCTCCCTTCCGAAAATGAAAAGTTGAAGGCCCTATAATCATCTCAAGCCTACCTTTCTGCTTCTTTTCGTGAATAATCCTCTCTCGGTTGTTTTGCCTCATTTAAAAGTCTGACAGACGATCCGCCTTTCGCACACGGACGCTTTGCGATGCGCGCCTCCTTTCCACCGGCTCTGCTGGTTAAAAACCGTTGAATTCAAACCGCCAGCTTCTACTGCGCATGCACAGTTCCTGTTAGCTACAGGAGCAGCCGACAGATGGCGGCAGCTGTCAAGCACACGCTTGCCACCTCGTGGAAACAGATCGCACCTGCGTCTCCCACGCGCGTTTGTTTTAAACCGTAGCAGATAATTTTTATCCTCTACCCAGAGGGCGCCACATCTTGTTACCGTTCACGGTGCAAGAATACTGAGGTGTTGACACTGCGCCCGCTGGAGCGTCCCCATTATATTCGGCCTATTATGTTCGATTATTTGGACGGTAGTTTTTTTGCTCCGAGGGTTCTTTCACTTCAGACACCTATGCCCAAACCAGAGGCGTGCCACAAGGGTCTGTACTTTCGCCACTTCTATTCAATCTGGTGATGTGGGACATTCCAGTTAACCCTGAAGTTACAGTATATGTTTATGCAGACGACATAGCCTTCTTTGCTTCTTCTGCAGACATTCATGCCTGATATCGCTCTCTCCAGGATTACCTGAATGCGCTTAAGGTTTGGCTTGATACATTAAATTTGGTATTAAATGTACACAAAAGCAGCGTACTACTTTTTAAAACCAACATACCTCTGTATATATCACTACGCTATCACTCGGACATCGTACCTCAGGTTGACTCGTTGAGGTACCTAGGCGTCATTTATGACGCCACTTTGGATTGGCGGCCCCACATCAAACCTAACGTGGAGAGAGGAGAGCGTTCACTAGGTAGGCTACTACGGATAAGTAATAGGAAATTTGGTATGCGCCGGGATACGCTTGTACTTCTCTACAAAGCCTATGTCAGACCCATTTTGGAATTTGGCTGCATACTTTTTTCTGGCTCTCGTAAATATAAACTTCATCCGTTGCTGCTGCTAGAAAGGCGTGCACTGCGCCTCTGCCTACGTCTCCCTCAATCAGTTTCTACTGCAGTTCTGTACTTGGAGGCTCCTATTTCCGACCTTGCCTCGCGGTTTCACCTGTTAACTGTCAGGGCTTTTTTGCGAGCATTTGAGTCTGCTCCTGGTGTGGCTACTCCTATTTTCGACTCCCACCCTGCCCTTTTTCTCACTCCTCATTGGCCAAGGTTCCGCCTGCCTCAGGTTGTATTTACACAGAATCTGTTATCCAATATCGGTGTCGATCTCAAGTTTGTATGCAGAATTGGTTGGGCAGCGTCCCCTGTGGATATTACTTTTGATTTCATTTTCCCACCTAATGCGAAGCATCTGCCTGCAAGGATATTAACTGGAATCCTCTTGGATGACCTTGCCCAGTACCCGCAACAGACTGTAATTGCTACAGATGCGTCTGGGGTCGAAAGGAAGGCAGGGGTTGGTATTTTCTCAGTCTCTCTCTCGTGGAGCTTTTCGGTCGGAGTCCCGGATTACACAACCATATTTCTAGCAGAGTTTATGGCTCTGGGGCTGGCCGCTTTGGCAATTCCCACAACTGTTTCTGGGGTGATATTCCTCTCAGATTGTCTCTCTGTTTTGCTGGCGCTAGAGTCCACACGAGACGCTTTTTTGAGACGATCACTAAACTTTTTTCTTCCTGGATGGGTGAAAGAGGTGCGCTTCGTTTGGATACCAGGCCACAGCTGTACTTTACAAAATGAAGCAGCAGACTTGTTGGCAAAAGAAGCTCTAAATGCATCAGTTGTCAGTAGCGTCCCTAATCTTGTTCTCTTTGCAATGACTCTATATCAGCGTTTTCAGTTTATATCTGCCGCATGCAACGATCCCTTACTCTCTACTGTCGACTACCAACATCTCATGTACCCATGGAAGACTATTGCGTGTAAAACCCGACAGTGTGAGGTAACGATGACACTCATGCGGTGCAGGATTCCCCGTTTAAATCTGTATTTATGTAGATGCGGGTTCACTCCCACAAACCTCTTTGCGGCCTGTGGCGAAGTAGAGACATTGGAACATTTCTTACTCTCTTGTCGGAGATTTGCACATCAGAGGAGAACACATCTAGAAATTCCCATTACAAAATTAAGTCTCACCTTGTCGGTTCCTCTCCTCCTCTCTTTCGGCGCGAGCGCCAGGGGTTTTGCACTGCATCAAGTTTATGAATACCTCCACAGTTAAATAACAGCTACCGGCAGATTCCCTTGCTAAATGTTTCCAAAAATTTCCGCATTCAAAACACCGTTTGGGTATTTTCATATCTTTCATTATTTAATTCTCAAATATTCTCTACCGATATTTTGTTTCTTCTTTTTCTTTTAAATTTCTCTGAAATTTCCCCCAAGGTTCAACCTTTAGCTTGACTCCAGTTTTTCCTATGTTGTGGGGGATCCCCACTGAACCCTGGCCAATCCCCCGTCGTGGGTATGTGCCATGTGACCAAGGCAACAACAACAACAACAACATGTTTGGCCGCGGGGGAGCGCGCCTTGCAGTTCGGCTGCAACCCGACAGATGTCGCCGATGTCAGCGGTCCCAGATGAGTGGTTCTGGCGCCTTGAGATTCCGCTGCCCAAGCTCGATTTTCGCTTTGGTGGCGTGAATGGAATTCAAAACACAAAAATAATTCGTTGCTTGAAATTAAAATCAGTAGTGTCGCAGTCTTAAAATTTTGTTTGCATGAAATTATCCTGTGCAAAGCAGTTAATAATATGGACTCGGTCGAGCAGCACTCGAAGCTCATTCACGTTTCGCTTCCTCGCTCAATTCATGTCTCATTCGATCTAGTCATATATCTAAGCATAATAATTATAAGTGGGGTCCGCGTGCCCTTTTCCGCTCACAAGGGCAGAAAATTATTGCACCGGAAAGTTTTTGCTTCACGCTTATCGTTTAAGAGCGTACGTTGTTGGGCTAGTCGGTCAATCATGGTAAATACAAGGGTGGGGTACTGCGCACAAAAAGACAAGGACAAGAAGATAACACAACAGGCGCAGACTCGCGACTGACTTTATTGACAACACGACACTCCTTTAATAGTTTCAAACTGTCACATCACACACATGTGGAAACCAAAAAAAAAGGGTCACTTACGCAATCTTTATCCTTCTGTTTGAGACAAAACGCCTCTGCCAACTCACGCGCCACCTTGTCACGGCTCCTTCTCAAAACTTTTGTATCTGTCAGCAAAGGCAGGCAAGGGTCATTGCGCGTAGCATCCGGGCATGCGCCACAATGCAGGGGTAAATTCGACCCTGTCCCTGATTTCATGGAACGCTGGTGTTCCCTTAAGTTAGTCGCGAGTCTGCGCCTGTTGTGTTATCTTCTTGTCCTTGCCTTTTTGCGCGCAGTACCCCACCCTTGTATTTACCACGCTTATCGTTGCTTCTTCACTCTATATGAAGACCATTCGAACATTGTTCCGTTGAGTGTGCGAATTTTCAAGATGCAGAGCACTTTCTCACGCCGGAAATGTATCAGACGGGATAAAAGGGCGCGTCGAATCATGGACCATAACTCAACACGAAATCTTGAGAAAACGGCATTTTTATTCCGATGCAAATGATCATAGAACGGGCATAATTTTCAATAAGCTCCCTTCCATTGGAGGCTAAATGGCGATGCGGTGTATTTGTTGAAGCACCATCATGTGCCAAACATAGCATCAGAGTGGCAGAGTCTAGTCAAGATGCTGCAGTCGCTTAACCGCTGGGTCCAAGGCTGTTTCCAGATCTGCAGGCATCACAGCAGGCAAGGAAGCTTGGAGAGGCTGCATCGCACCGTTGTCGACTTTCGGCCGACGTAGTTTGGATGCTTGCGCAGGTTTCTTCTTCCGGGGTTGTTTTCAATGTCTCTGGCCGCGTGAGATACTTGGGACAGTTCGGAAATAATGTAGGAACTGCATCTCTGGAAAGCACGGGCCTATTTTCCGTGTAAAGTAGCACTCTTCCATCGAGCTCCGCGTAATACGCCCGGGATTTCGCGTCCTCTGCAAAATGCTTGGCGCAGACATGGTCAGTGGGCATTAACGTCCGGTCTGCCCTAGGAATCGCACGGCGCCACTTCTACAAACGAACATTGTCGGACGTAGCTTTGAATAATGCCGCACGCTCCGCACATGTCCGGTAGTCCAAATTGCAGTTCGGCACGAAGCACTTTCTTCCCATTGCGCAGCACTCACCTGCTGTGGGCTACTCTGCCGACGATAGCTAAACACAAGGTCTTGGTGCAAATTGAAAGAACTTATTAAAAACAGCACAGCAGCGTAGCCGCACACTCCGAAATGTGCCAAAAACACGTGCGCAGTTCCGCGCCACGCCGACCGAGCCGCCCAGCGTGGGCCCGCCTTTCGCAGCGCCCTCTAAGTTAGCGACCGGTTTACGTGGCAACCCTTCCCCCTGCCAACACCTCACTATGTTATTCTTACACCAGGTTTCCATTGCAGCGGCGGCGCAAGCGGCAGCGACATCACGGGGCTGGTCATCTGCTTGCTCTGCCTCGGTGTTGCCGGAGTGGTCGCCGTCTTAGCGATCGGCGCCATCCAAAGTGAGCACTCGTAGCGCTCATTAATTCGAAAACGTTACTTGGCCGTGTCGGCGAGGTCGTTCTGCAAAGTGTGTCGGCAGCCGTTGCGTCGTTCTCAGAGCGGTTAGGATCAAACGAATAACCGTAATCGATAGAGGATGAGGTAAGGGTGATGTGCGACAAAACTTGGTGTCGATGGGATGATTAGTTAATTAATTAGTCGAAGTTAATTAATTAATCGAAAACCGTCGAAATAGCGTGGACTTCGATATAGCGAGTGGACGGGAAAACAACCGTGGATGGCAAAATAGCGGGAAAATAGTAAAAGAAGTGGAAATAAAGTTTGAAATGGATTGAAATGTGTTTGATGAGCGATAATTAATCGAACAAGTTGTTTGACCTACAGTAATAAATTAATCAGAAGCAAAAGTCATTGGATGTCCGAATAGGCTGGACGGAGTATTTGGCATGAAGGAGGAGGACACACTCAGGCTAGTCAACAGCCTAGTGGTCAGCCGGGTAACATATTCACTACCGTACCATGTGACTATCAAAGCAGTGAAGGAGCAAGCGGAGACAATACTCCGGAAGGCATACAAAACAGCTCTTCATCTCCCAAGAAATACATCCAACGACAAGCTCATGCAACTCGGAATCAGCAACACCTTCGAAGAATTAAGAGAATGCCAGCTCAAGGCACAAATACGAAGACTTAGCAACACAACGACTGGAAGGGCGCTCCTGACAAAGCTAGGTCGGGAATTAGAAAAGCCACAAAATAGCAGGGCCGCAATACCAGACCCGCTAAGAAAGAAGCTATGCATACAACCTATCCACCGAAACATGGATCCAAACCTCCATGCTAACAGGAGACAGGTTAGGGCAGAATTTTATGAGAGGAACATGGGGCATCGGGACAACAGTCTACACTGATGCCTCCCTATACCCCCAAACACACAAAAATAGCGCGGTAGCAGTAGTTGTATATTACCACGGAGAACAAATCACAAGCCTCACAGCCGAAGTATCTAACATAACGGAGGCAGAGGAGATTGCTGTCGCCCTGGCAGCGAATGAAGGATATAGGACAGGAAGATCCCTTAACATCTTAACGGATTCACAAGAGGCGTGTCGGAACTATACTAGAGGCAGAATTAGCAGCACGGCACTCAAGATCCTCAGTAGAGCTCTGCTCCGTGAGGGACGACCAATACACAACATAATCTGGATACCGAGTCACGCAGGGATCAGGGGCAACGAAGGGGCAGACAACCTAGCTCGAGGAATGACCAGCCGAGCAGGAACGTCATTAAACCAGGAGGGGCCCCAGATTAATTGCGGGGACAGCTATTCGGAATTATTAAACCTATATAAGGGGCTAAGATTCCAATACCCCCCACCACATAAAGCATTATCCAAGGAGGAAGCCACAGGATGGCGAAGACTGCAAACAGGCTCCTTCCCAAACTTATACATATTAAACAAGATGTTCCCCACACAGTATAGCGCCAACAGTCCGTGGTGCGGAGCAAAACCAACACTATATCATGTCACATGGGAGTGAGCAAGAACTTAAGCATTCCACAAACACAAACACCAAGTGCGGAACAATGGGAGAGCCGGCTCACCAGCTGCGAGCTAGGGGTCCAAAGGGCCCTCATAGTACACGCAAGCGAGGTGGCCCGACTCAGTGGAGCCCTGGACTAGGGGCCCAGCCACGGCCAAGGAGGACACAAGCTTCAAGACGAAGACTTCGTCCTCTACCGCTACTACTTCCTAAAGGAACCAATAAAGTTTTTCATTTATTCATTTTTAATTCTTTAAATTGATTTGGGGGAAAGGAAATGGCGCAGTATCTGTCTCACATATCGGCGGACACTTGAACCGCGCCGTAAGGGAAGGGATGAAGGAGGGACTAAGAGAAGAAAGGAAGAAAGAGGTGCCGTAGTGGAGGGCTCCGGAGTATTTCGACCACCTGGGGATCTTTAACGTGCACTGACATCGTACAGCACACGAGCGCCTTAGCGTTTTGCCTCCATAAAAACGCAGCCGCCGCAGTCGGGTTCGAACCCGGGAACTCGGGATCAGTAGCCGAGCGCCCTAACCACTGAGCCACCGCGGCCGGTCGGTCGGGGTATAGTAGGTTGACGGGGAAGCAGGAATGGGCGCCAAGTTTGAAAAACCAAAATGTGTGATTCAGCTGAAAGGGGATTTAATTACAGTAACTGTGCGAACCTTCTTCTGAAATCCTCTTCAGAGGAAAAAAGAGGAGCAAAGAGAGCCGATGAGTTATCCTCAAAACGCGTGGTTTCGCATTCCTGCGCGTAAGCAGACTTAAGTGCCCTCAAAATTTTTCCGCGCGTGGCTTCAAAGATGTGCGTCCTGTTCAGTACCTGCATTGGAACTGGTTAAGCGAGTAGACACTTTGGACAAATTGAATTTCGCCTATACCAATACAGTACCGCGTTTTAATGACAAAGAAGCCTCTTTTATTCAGTTCAGTTAAATTCATTATTTACCAGAGTACTGGACGGTCTCCAGGGCTAAAAGTTAAGTTACGGCCAGCAACTTGACTGGTTTACAAGGCAGCAGTAGACGTTAAGTTAGTTGCAGAGTAGAGTAACAAAATAATTACGACACTATGTAGAAAAAGATAACGGAAAACAGAGACCTGCTAGAAGATTTATCGTGACACAAATACTCCTCATTTCGCAATTCTGAAAAGTGTATTCGTAACTGTTTTGGCTATTTAAAGGCTACCTGTTAGAGTTTATTTATTAAGTTTGGTAAGTTGTTTTAATGATTGCAGTTTGTAGTGACTGTGAAAGTTTGGGACGAACCAGGCCTCGGAAACTCGGGTTAAAGAACAAGGAGCTTTACGTTACAGCAACGCCATGGAAAGAAATTTTGACTGTCATACTGAGAAAATGGAGAACATGCAACAAGTGAGATTCAAAAAGAAACTTAGTAAGCTACGTAGAATATACCAAAAATTAAAATTAAGGTGTCGCAGTCACTGGTGGTTCATCATCATCAAAACGTTTATTTCCACCGAAGTGAAACTCCTTTTTGGAACCCCCGGCACGCAGGCCTAAGGGAGCCCTACTTAGGAGCCTCGCAAACTAAGGTCTGGTGAAGACACATTGTCGCTTCACGGTTTCAGCCGCCAGGCGGATGGCTTGTCGCTGCTTAGGGGGGTCCTCGCTCCGCAGCAAGGTCTCCCAGGCTTCTCTATCTTCTATCTTTTGCTCGGCGCCCGGGCTTCCAGCACATTCCCATATGACATGGTCGAGAGTGCCCGTCTCCCCACACGTTATACAATATTGGTCTTTCTCCTCTTTGGAGATTGTGATGTATACCCAGAAGGGGCTTATATGATTCCCCCCTTGCAATCTTCTCCACGCAATTGCCTCCTCTGTTGCGAGGGAACGGTCGGGCGGCGGATAGACCCTCCTGCTCAGCTTATAATGTTCCGTGATCTCGTGGTATGAAATTAGGCCATCTTTAATGTCTATGCGAGAGGGCTGCTCTGCGGCCGCCCGGTGATAGAGAGCTCGGGCAAGCTCGTGTGCAGCCTCATTTCCTGCAATAGACTCATGCGCTGGGATCCATATTATCTCTATGTTACGTTCTATCGGCCTCGCCTCGAGGACGTGTTTGGCCTCTTCCGAGATTCTTCCTTTCGCGAAGTTTCTTACTGCAGACATCTCCTTGAGGAGTCCGAAAATCTCGGACTTACCTTGCATACCGACCCATGTGCGCCCACTAGAGTAGGTAGCAGTGTAAGTAGAGACACCGCGCCGGACCTCACCTTCAGTAAAAATGCAGGCAGGGTAGAATGGGCAAACACCAGAGAAAATCTGGGTAGTGACCACTTCATCGTAGCTACGCAGCTGGGAGAAGGAGTCAAGCAACGAAAACTCAAACAGGCGAGAATAGTGGAGTGGGACAAATTCCGGGAGATTCGCAGAAGCCACAAAGCTAAGGAAATTGGAGACATAGGAGACTGGGCAAAACAGCTGAGGGACGATGCCAAGGACGCGGAAGCAGAAGCCGAAGGGGAGGATGCACCGGAGATTATGGATAGCAAGCTAATGAGCATGTGGAAGGCGAAGGAAAGGCTCGAGAAGAAACCTAAGTCTCAAAAATGGAACAGAAATCTAAGGCGTTCGTTAGCCAGACACACCAAGGAAATGGAAACGTATGCTATTAAACTAAACGAGCAAAATTGGTACGGCAGGTGCGACGAAATGGAAAGGGGCATGAGCCTAGCGAAGACGTGGAATATATTGAGGCATCTCCTCGACCCGGGAAAATCTAAACAGGCAGCGAGCGCTAACCAAGTGAAAGCGAGACACGCTTTCCAGGGGACGGACAAACAGCTGATGGACAGGCTCAGGGACATTTACATAGGGGACGCGACAGAAGTAGGACAGGCAGAATATGGAGGAGCGGAAAATGAAGATCTAGACGCGGACATTACGGTAGCGGAGATCAGAGCAGCTATCGCTGAGCTAAAAACTCGCTCGGCCCCTGGCCCGGATAAAATATCCAATGTCATGCTCAGGAATCTAGACGGCGACTCGATAGATGCAATTGCGCGGTACATGAACAAAGTATGGACGGAAGGTAAATTGCCAGAGGAATGGAAGCAGGCAGAGGTTGTTCTCATCCCCAAGCCGGGAAAAGAACCAAACTTGGAAACCCTAAGACCGATCTCGCTAACGTCGTGCGTGGGGAAACTCATGGAGCACGTAGTGCAAACGAGGTTAACGAGATACATGGAAGATGGAAACCTATGGCCGCACGAGATGGTGGGCTTTAGACCTAAGCTCAGCACGCAGGATGTAATGCTCAGACTCAAACATGACATTGTAGACAAGAAAGGATTAGATGCCAAGGTGATCCTAGTTCTTGACCTCACGAAGGCCTTCGACAACGTCCGACACGAGGCGGTGCTCAGAGGTCTGGAGGAGGTAAACGTGGGCAAGAGAACATACGCGTACATCAAGGACTTTCTCCAAGGGAGGTAGGCGGTGATTAAATTCCACGACGCAGAGTCGCCCAGCATAAGGCTGGGCAGCAAAGGTACCCCGCAAGGCGCCGTACTGTCCCCCTTCTTATTCAACATAGCGATGAGAGGTCTCCCGGCCATGCTGAACAAGATCCCTGATCTAAAATTCAGCATGTACGCGGACGACATAAACATGTGGATGAATAACGGAAGCGACGCGGAAATTGAGTGGAGTCTGCAAAGGGCAGCAGACGTAGTGGTGAAGTACGCGGCCGAAAGAGGCCTGGCGTGCTCACCGCCGAAGTCGGAGCTCTTCGTGTACAATAGCGACAGCAGGAACAAGAGAGACGTAGAAATTAAAGTGATGGTGGGAGGCCTGGAGGTGCCCAGGGTCGAGGAAATGAGGATCCTAGGCATGTTTATCAACAAGAAAGGCAACAACACCAATACCATAAAGAAATTAGCCACATATGCAGACCAAGTGGCAGGCATATTCAGGAGGGTAGCGGTAAAAGGGCGAGGACTAAAAGAAAGGAATCTCCTGAGAAGGTCGCAGGCGTACGTAATAAGTCGGATCCGCTACGCGACGCCGTACCTAAACATGAACAAGGCAGAAATAGAGAAGGTAGACAGAATATTGAGGAAATGCGCCAAGCGAGCTCTGGGACTCCCGACATCTACGTCAACGGAGCGGCTTGAAAAAATGGGGGTACACAACAGATGGGTTGAGCTGGCAGAGGGGGTGAGAATATCCCAATTAGAACGGCTCGGCCAGTCTGAAACGGGCAGGACAATACTCGAATGGGTAGGAATCCGGCCAGAAAGTAGCACGCACAAGATGGTAAACATCCCGGCAGGAATCAGGGCCAAGATATGCGTCCCACCTATGCCGCGGAACATGCACCCCGTGTATAACAAAGAAAGGCGAGAACATAGGGCTAAGGCCTACGAGAGGAAGCTGAAGGAGCGACCGGCAGACCAGGTGGCGTACGTAGACGTGGCGTGCGGACAGCACGGGGCGGCTGTATCCGCTGTGGTCGACGGGGCAGGAGTACCAACGGTAGCGGCTTCGAGCCGCACAAGAGATGCCAATGCGGCGGAAGAGTTGGCGATAGCGCTCGCTTGCGTCGGTACCAAGGCCACGACGATTTTAAGTCACTGGTGGTTATCACAAGTGCGATGACGTCAGCAGTTCTTGATGGCGCGGGTTTTCAAAATTTTCGGTTAAGGAATCGTATATTCGAATATTGATTCGCCGAGCGAATCAAATGGTGCACGTTCAGAACTATTTGAAATGAACCGAATGCGCTCTGTAGTTCTCTAACAGTTTTAGCATAAATGGCTTTCGAATAATGTTTTCCAATAACTGAACAGCAAGAATAAGGCCTCCTTAATTAAAAAACTCCACTCCGACACTGCATATCACGCTTCCGCGATCGCTCTGCGCAATATGCGACGCGGCCCAACTCTATGGCGGCATTCATAAAGCTCATAAATGGCCTCCAAGACTGGGCGACAAAGCACCTTTATGCATGATCTCGGAGGCCGTGGCTCATACCTAGCGCTCGTCCGTGACATTCACTGGGATTAGAGATGCAAAATTTTTGAACGCCGAAAACAAATACAGAAAAAAAACAAGATTTTCCCTTAAATATTTGAGACATTCTAAAAAAAAATGCACGGAACAAGAATATGCGAGCGGTTTATTGCCAGGTACGGCTAGAATTTTAGAACGAAATTTAATATTTCATGGCGCTGTGGCGTCCCAAAGAACGCTGGTCGCTGGCGTACCAAATTTTTACTCCAAGCTGCACACCAGTCAACACGTGGAGTGTTCCACAGTGTCCCTTTAAACACAGATGGGCAGGGGCGAGGTGATTGCGTTGGCAGCGCCATCTCACGGCCAGCAATTTCATCGTTTCTCTCTACTGCTATAGTGTTCCCCAACAAGGTCCAAAATCCTTGAAGTGCAGATCAGATCATGCGCTGGTTATGCGAACACTGCAAAAACATTAATGCGAGGAAACACTTGAATATCAATGTGGCAGGAAACGAAATCGCCGAAGTGGAGAGCTTCAAGATCCTTGGCCTCACCTTCCATAAAGATGGGGGAGGTCAAGCTGCCCTCAAGGACATTCGGGCAACAAGTAAACAAGTACTAGGTCTGATTAGAAGAGTAGCTCATAAACATGGGGGATGAAAGAGAGAGATATATGCCGAATAGTGCAAGGCTTCATGATCAGCCGCCTTGCATGCTATCTACCCTACTCCGACCTCAACGCAAGAGACTTAGGATCTGTTGATACGACTATTCGAACGGTCTACAAAGCAGTTCTAGGGCTTCCCAGATACACCAAAACTGAAAAGCTACTCGAACTAGGCATATACAACACACTGGAAGAGCTGATAAAGGCGAATTAGGAAGCACAAATATTAAGGCTCTCAGCCTCCGTTGCAGGCCGTATGGTACTTTACTATATGGTATAGAGACACTAGCTGCAGGGAGATGCTGCCGTTCGCAACCACACAGCACATCAAAATCCTACCCCTCCCCAAAGCATGACAGTGGAAAGGCATGCAGCTAGGAGAGCGAACCGTGCTCAAAGAATCGAAGACCAATACAGTAGCGACCCAGCAGCAGTATATGTCGACGCGGCCACAGCAAAGGATCGAAGACCAATAATAATAAGGGAAGAGACAGTCACTTAAAGGGGCTCTGAAACACCTTCCTAGGAAAGCACATCAACTCGCTTGATCACTGCAGTGTGTTGTCATGAAAACCTGAGCCAAATAATACGCTTCTACACTCAGCAGAGGACCCGCAATCACGCGCGAAAGTTGACAAGCCCTTGCCGGCGACATTTTCATGCTCGCACCCTCCTCCGTTGCTCGCATCTACGTATACAAGTTGAGAGATGGCTACTGGTTAGACTCTCAGGACTTCAGGCAGCTACCAAGGCCACGGCCAATTAGCCGCGTAGCTCCGGCGGGCCAGGAAGCTCTCCCCTGGAGGTGGAGCCGGCGGAGGAGCGCCGGCCTTTCATCGTGCAAAATGCGACGAGAGGAGAAGGAAAAGCGCGAACACGCTGAAATTCAAATTTTGACTGCAGATAAGTCAGCTTCTATAAAGCGCATTGGAAAATTTCTTGCTGGACAGGATTCATGAAGAGGCATGCATTAACATCTGAGCCATACTGCAACTTTATTAGAGCCCCTTTCAGAGCCCCTTTAAGTAACGAAGACCGAAGAAGTAGCCATTGCCTTCGCTCTCAGAGACGACAACATAGGCGCAATGATTAGCGACTCTAAGATTGCGGTCCAAAAATTGCAACAAAGGCCTGCTTTTCTCTGCAGCCGCAGGACTAATCTAATTAAGAGTAAGCCGCGTAGAAATTATTTGGGTCCCTGCACACGAGGGAAATGCGGGAAACGAGAAGGCGAATCGATATGCCCGAGCTCTAGCAAACCGGAAGGAATCGGGGGCGTGTCTCGGAGTCCGACATCAACGAAATTTTCACTTACCGGGAAATGACCAATCAACTTCGTGAGTCGCGGAAACTACCGTGCACCTCACCCGGACATTACTAAACAGCAAGCCAGAAACCTATACGTAGAGCCCAAACTGTGACGGTCACGACCCCCATTCTTCTGTCTAAAATCACCGAACAACCCATCGATCCCAACTGCTTACATTGCGGTAGCACAGCAACAGATGAACACATCCTATGGGACTGTAAGGAAAATCCACCCCCAAAAGACCTACCGGCTCCCTCCCGAGAGGCCTGGCTTAGGCCTCTGAGGGAGCCGGACAAGAAGACGCAAGCAAAGCTTGCAGACTGGGTGGGCAAGGTCGCCATCCGCTAGGGGGCCATTAATCCCACCCCGTTGATCTTTTAGATCAATAGAGTTTCTACCATCCAATGCTATTGTTAGTTTCGTACCGCTGGTTACGCTTGACTCTCGCACCATGCTAGTCGATCCTCGGTTGAACATGACGGATTTATTAAAGCAATGCGGTACAGTAGAATACAATCTTTATTGTGCATAAAGGGAGACAAAATACATGCGTTGATGAGTCATATAATGCGAAAGCATTAGATGACTCATCAACGGATCCGGCCGGAAGGTGGCGACGTTTCGAAACTGCCGATGGGTCTAAACGGTGGGACGTCATAAAAGGCAGGAAAACGCAAAATATCAGCCAGTACTTTGGTACTAGGATTTTAATTGAATTGAAATAGATTTGAAGTAGAATTTGAATGTAATTTCAATACTTTCGCATTACTGGCACGTTAAGTGCCCCCGGTAATTTTTCTAGACAAAAAAATTCTTGCCATGGCAGGAAGACGTTCACAAAGTATTGCAGCGATAAATTTAATACGTTTCGTCCTTGTCGTTTGAAATTCGCAGTAGCGCCAGAAGTGTGCTCATCCAGAAAAAAAAATGCGGAAGTACTGAAGTACGATAATTATAAAACAGGCTCATTTTTGCATGCGTAGCCCGCAAGCAATTTTGAATGATTTCAAAAGTGCACTTGTCGTTGTGTGTTTACATACGAGTGAAAGCTTCACGACTTTTTTAGCTTTTTTTCGCCTGAACAGTAATGAGCTCTACATTCAGAAATATTTTGAAATATTCTTGCCTGTATAGCCTCAACGAGTTGTTTACCGCTGACCGTTGAAATATGCGAGATATATGCGCAATATTTGTGAATATTCCCGAATACCTTTCTTGTGCTGTCTGCTTGTTCTTGCCTCGTTAATCCGAATTCATTTAGCTCCAGCTAAATCTCAATGTCCACGACATGAAGACTACTGAAAGTTTATTCGAATTATGCGTAGGTCGATTAAACGAAACCTTGGTAATAGAGC